>NC_052620.1:3513332-3603715 GCF_016545825.1 Eucalyptus grandis
ATTTCAGGATGTCACATCCAATCTCCTTCCTTGCTTGCCCGCAGAAGAGTGATAAGGCCCTCAAGCCATCGAATACCGAGCCAGCAGCACGCTGTCACTTTGCCGACTCGCACCGACACCGTGTCCAGTCGTGTCATCCCTTGGCTCGCTTTGAACAGGCGGAGAACCAACCTCAACCAGAACTCCCGAGATCCTATCAAGCCGCAACCACAGTTTATCGAGGACCCGACACAAGTAGATATCCTCCGTTTTATTCTATGTCAATCAATTATGCATGACGAGGATAGTTTCCTAGAAACTTCATGAACATTGATTAGATTCTTGTTTAATTGAAGTTTCGATCATGTTATCTAAATACATTGTTGAGTTCGAAGTAGTTGAGCTTATGGTTGGGTCATAGGAACGTGGTCGATCGGTATCTAGCACGTATGAGGATTGAAATGGCTGAAATTTCAAATTAAACTAGTGCTGGACACATTGGCTCAAATTTCGAATTAAACTAGTGCTGGACACATGTTATGTTCAGTTCAGCCCAACCCCAAGATTTTACTAATTTTTTGCCGACTTATACAATGCAAATTTCATAGGGTGTTCTTCACAAAAATTGTCTCTTATTGGTTGCTCTCGACATACTTTAATTTCAGAGTTTTTGGACTCTGTATGACAAAAATATATTTGAAAAATTACGGGGTATGAAATCTGTTTTCGAGGTCGCTGAACTGACCTCTTCCTACTTTCCATTTTCATCATATTTTTCAGTCAAGAATTATAACATGTGTCCTTACAAAAGTTGTATAGTATATCCTTGGCTACCACATATTATATTTCCATGATTTTTCGATCTCATTTAACCTGCGAAATTTGTATTTTTCTGCTCTATTATGTTCTAGAAATTTTTACTGTTTTGGGCTTGGATTACAAAAATTATTTAGAACTGTATGGGCTGAATCGGACTTCAAGTCCCCCACAGAATATGTCCCTATTGATCTTGTCTACCTTATATTAAAGTTTCATAATTTTTTTAATCCGTTTACCTAGACAACCATTGTAGCTTCTGGAGGTGCATAAGACGCCCTTATAGGATTAGTTTAGAGACTTGATGTAACACCTTTCTTGCAATCCATCTAGTAAAGGCACAGGTGAGTTTAGACTGGGCTAGGGGAATAAAGTTGACTGAGGATTTGTGGATTCATGTTTGAGTCCTAGGATAACAGTAATGTCAATGTACTTTTAATTGAATTATGGAATTGTTGTATCATGGTATGGATGCGTGACTAGGATTACCGTCGGTCCTTGGGACGATGATGCCCCGAGTTGTAGTAGGGATGCTTGGAGAGGTAATTGGGTTCCTCCAAATGCTTAGGGGTGTAACATGATCCCCCGATGTTCTCATGATGCCGGATGGATGCAAGATGTCCGAGCGGTAACGGGGCTCCTCGGATGATGATAGCATCACGAATTCCTATCATATATGATCTTGATACTTTTTAATTGAGTTATTGATTATCTATTTGGAAAAGCTCTGTTTATATTGATCTGCTACGTTAGTGCTTAGGTAAGCTAATGATTTACTATACTTTATATTGGAGCTTTCCTTGTCAGGGGACGGAGGTAGCCTCGCTGCATAGAAGAGAGATAGGAGCACAGTTGGATTTTTAGAGGATTTTGACGGAGCCAAGGGGCCAAGGTTAGGCAACCACATGTACAACTAGGTAAGGATGGGGTGACCGACTTATAGCCCGGTTGTCACGTCTCGACCCTCAAGTGCGTGCCCATCCCTTGGTGGTTGAATAAATTGTGACGTCTCAGGACGCATCGCCGACCCTTTCATTTTAATGCGCATGCGGAAGTGAATAAATAAATAAATCCCAGACAACACAAAAATGGGATAGAAAAGTATGGCCAAAATTTTGAAAACCACCACACACTTTTATACACAGCAGACTAGGTCAAATACAATACTAGTCTATATTTACAATACTACAAAAGACAAAAAGGCTACGAGTCCTTTAAGCGTTCGAACCCTCAATCGAAGACTCCGGGGTCTCTGGCTCTAGGGAACTTGGGTCTACCACTGCACCACCAGAAGGGTCAACCGTACCCTTGCCAAAAGTGATCTCTAGCACCAACATAGGGATTTCAGATTCCGGTAGGGAACTTTCTCTTGGTCCATCTCGCCCGTGACGATACCACGATCTGTATTGATGGGGTACCATCTGGGATAGACCCACATCAACCCAGACAATGGATCTCACAAATTCGTAGACCCAGGCTCCTTGGCCCCCAGGACGAGGAATCAGAGAGACCTGTTCGGTGACCTTCTTCGGCTGGCCAAAATGTTCGGGAGGAACTGCCCTCTAAGGACCTGAAAATGTTAGCCCACGACGGGGTGAGACGATGCCTGAGCAAGTTCACCTCCTAAACTTCGACTAGGAAGGAAATACGCCTAAAGGCCGTCTATGCACACACAATACAGAGGACTTACCTTTGCCTCAGTTCCTTCATGCAAGTCAGTACAGTTCATGATCTCAAACAATCAATTCAGTTCAATTCAATTCAATAGTACTATCTATCAATTCAACACCATATATCAGTCCTCTAACACCACCACTGCTCACATCAGTTGCAATATATGGTCATAGCTCACTCAAGCTGATATAGATAGATAGATAGCTCGCTCAAGCTGATAAATATATAGATCGTGCTCACTCAAGCTGATAAAACGATCTTCAATCTGATAAAACGATCTTAGCTCACACAAGCTGACGTGCAAAGGGTCCTAAAAGCTGACGATAAATATGCTCGCACAAGCTGATAAAATATGCTCTCACAAGCTAATAAATCACCATGTTAAAAATACCCGATAAAAATAATCGTGTGTGGGTACACGGTCAGCCAAAGCCAAAATTTCAATATCTTTCTTTCATAAAATCCTACTAATTAGAATAGCCCATAAACACATTTTTGACGTTGTAAACCGACGCCTGGTATTTTCCCATTAAATACCAGAAATTCCACAATTCTGGGATAAATATCCAAAATTTCAATTTCCACTCAATTTGCACAAATCAATACTCAATTAAATAAACCAAGTATACCATTGCAATCAGCACGAAATTCCAATCACCGGCTATCCCAGTATAATTTCCGAAAAATAATAAATAATTAAATAAATACCGAAGTTATTTAAATAAATACATTTAAATGCTAAAAATGCAAACTTAAGCCGGAAAAGCCTAATTAAATACCGAAACAGGTCCAAAAATTTCCAAACCAATCTAGATAAATAATACAACCTATCTAGTTGCTAATTAAGCCGATCTAACCACCTAACATGCAATAACGAGTAATTAAATTGCTAATCCATTCTAACTAACCACCTAAACCATACTTAGCCTAAACTAATCAACCATTAAGCATAATTAACTCCCTAAGCAGATTTTAGTGAGTAAACTCACCGGTTTTGAAATCCAATGAGTCCACGATGACGGCAATGCGGAGGCGGGCAACAAACTCCCAAGGGTGACACCTTCTGAGGCCCGAAGCTGTCCGAAATGGGCCTTGAAGCCCACAATTCCTTACTGGCTTGCGGTTTTGCTGGGTGGGCCGAGAGGCTGCTCAAGCGGCCAAGAGCGATTAGGGTGAACGATGATGGTGCGGTGGGGCTAGGTGGCCAACGATGAAGCTTCACGACGGCGGAGGCGAGCTAGATGGCTGTCTAATGGGCTCAACGAGCTCAGGGGACGGCCTGGGGTCGCGGCTAGAGCGGAACGAACGACGAACAGGCATGGGACAGGCACGGCTTGTGTGGGGCTCACAGGCGATGCAACGGCGACACGGCAGCTTCAGGCGGACGGTCCGGAGGGCTAGGGGGTGGCTGGCTCAGCTTCTCTCTGGTTTTGGAGCTTCAAGAGTTGATCAACAATAGGGAAAGCAGCTAAAATGAAGAAGAAGAAGAAGCCAACTGCCTTGTGAAGGGTCCCATTGGCCTCTAAAGTCCTCCTATTGATCATTAGATGGCCCCCCACCTTGTCTGCCCTATCCTCAGCCAAATAGTAGCCAACAAACTTCCTTAGGAAGTCATTGAAGTGGTCCAAAAGTGAGAGGGACCATGGCCTACGAATATGACACCAAATTCCCCAAATTGAGTTCAATTCTTCCCCAATTGGATGCAAATTGGAGTCCACAAATCTCACCAAGGTGTCCTTGACAAAATTAATATTTTTCCTCGCCAATAGAACCAACTTACATCCCCAAAATGTGATAAAAAAACGGTCCCCTGAATTTTCCAGACAAAAACGTTCCTATTTTGAATTTCTGCCAAAAATCTCAGTTTGTAGAAAAATCTTCGGAGGATAAGTCAACAATCTTAAAATGAATCGTGACATGACAGAACTTTCAATTTCTAAAATCGGATTCGAATTCGCGGTTAATTTCAATCTGGCACAATTTTAGGGTAACCTAGCCTATCGGATAGCTTTTAGGAATTTTTGGTGCAATTGACCCGTGTTCAATTTATTTCGAGCCACAATGTACATCTTCGACACATTAGCGACTCTCGGTGGTCATGAAAATCTCGAGATTTTAAATACGGGCACAAGTTACCAAAACGACTGAAAAATCGGTCTAATGCCAATCAACGAGAATTTTACAATCTAGTGGAATCACCCACGCTTTGATCACATCTCTCAGTTGAACCGACCTATTTCTGATCCCTGATCAATTTTTAACTATGCCGTAATGATCTTTGCAGATGAGCACGGTCGAGTAGTCGATTCCTGGTCAAATTCTCAAGTCTATTGCGTTAAAATCCCTTAATGGCTTCACCTGTTAGACTAGTTATCTTGTAAGTGATTAGCTCAAAGAATAGAACTATAGGCGCGTCGATGAAAAGCCCGATTCATTCGATTGAAAACAGAGCTTGAAATTCAGGGTGTCACACCGGTATATTAAGTAGTACTGACCTTTTGAATTCTTTAGTGTACCCAACTTGTCGCTTGACAGATATATATAAGAAATGAAGTTGCCATATTTATAGAAGTCTGCATATAATCCAAGAATTACTGTAGTTCCTTACGCTTCCGCATGCTTAAGAGAAAGTCAAATGAAACAAAAAAGTTAACTATGTTAGTAGTTCTACATTAGCGGTGACGTGTTGGGGGCGTCACAATGGCAAAAATTTGATCCTAAAGAAAATCTAGATAATATCCCTACAAATATCTAGACATGTATATTTACTATATTACCCCTAGAAATCTCTAGAGCTATGGGCCTTCTAGAAGTTTAAACGCTTTGGTTTGGGCTCTTGGGCCATTCTTTTGGCTTGTCGGGCTTAAAACTTTTTGGTCCATGACACATATCCAAAAGATACTAAGAAATTTCATGGAAAAAAAATGTCTATGCTTATCAAATTCTAGTCTTTTTCCTTCGTGACTCTTATCGCCTAGGGATCTAGCATTTGAGTTCCAGTGCTTTTGATTTTAGTTAAAAACATAGTAACTTTCAATTTTTGTTAGGGTAAAGAGATTACTCTGAATCTGGTCACCTAACGGTTTGTTAAAACTAAGCATCCTCTGAAATTAAAAGCTGAAGGATTTGTACTAAAAAGGGGGAAAAGGCATTGTGAGGAGCTAATTTTCGAGGGATTGTAGACCTTTCACTTTGTAAATGGCTTTGCATTCAACTTTCCTCTTCAGATTTGTATGGTTATGGAGAAAACTATTGGAAATGATATGATAGGGTAGGATCAAATATGAGATCTCCCAGATTCATCGCATACCATCCATTGTTTGAGAAAATTTGAAATGTTAAGAGAGAATGTACACATATAATCTATAGAAAATCTAAAGATCGGCATAGAGAAGAAAACAGACATTGCAGCTTACTTAGGAGATGCAATCAATCAACAAAAAATTTTCACATTCATGACTATAGGTTTTCCATTTTGTAACTTGAAATCATATGCTCATCTTCCCTTCTGCTACTATTACTCTCTTTGACGGTTATCGCAAGCAACGGCACAAGTCGATGATTTGACAATTCGATGCCAAAGGCAAGACTTTCACTATTGCTCTTGCGAGCGTTGAAACCCATGTCACTTAAGTATACAGTCTCAAACAGGTTGTAATTAGGGGTGAGCATGGTTTTAGGGTAAAATCTGGAACTTGAGAATCGAACCAATGGGAACCTATAGGTTCTGGTTCCAAGGTATGGAGGGTAGGGTTCCAAAAAATAAGAAACATGTTTTGATGGGTAGATTCCAAGTTTTTAGTTAGAGGAACTTAGAACTTGGAACCCGTAACCTGTAATCTAGAACCCGAAGCAAGTTTTAACATTTTTCTTGGTTTATATCTTCGCCCAATCTTGCGATATTTCATAACGTTTGATGATGAATGTATAATTTAGAAATAATCTAGAAGCACGAATTTGAGCTTCCAGTTTATGACTAAAACTTTTTACTTTATTAATGTTCATATTTTCCATGTGTCTTTATGGTCATTGAATTGTAGCAACAAGTTGTGGTCATTAAAGGTTTTAATTCACTACAATCATTCAATTAATAATATAGGTGAAACTTGAGTAGATTATGGAACCAACCCAAGAACCTGTGATAGGATAATTTTCAATTTTTAGGGTATACAGGGTAGGCTTTTAGGTTCCAAAAAATGAATAACATGTTCCAACTAGTAGGTTCTATGTTCCAGATGTAACCTATATGAAACTTGGAACTGGAACTTAGAACCGCTCATCCCTAATTTTAATGCACTGTTAGCACAAAGGACAACTCGGGAGTGATGCGCCAGAGTCTTTGCATGTCTGGAAAGGGATAAGGAGTTAAAGGAGGCAACTTATCGCCAAGCAAATTTTGCTGCAGCCAAAATGGGGAAAAAGTGACAAAGTTATTGTTGGAGAAAATATTCAATAATTAGTAACCACTTCGTGACAAGCTGACATGGCGTGCATACTCCATTGAAAAAGTGACATTTGTCTTGTGATCTAGAATATGTAGAAATTGAAAATTTCAAATCTGAAGGGCTCAGACGCTCTTTTCTTTCTCCTCTGACAAACAACTGACACAAGAAATAATAAATGCTTGTCTCTCACTTAAAACCCTCTCTCTCATTTTTTCAATTTTTCAATGGTTTGTTAACCTAGCCACTCTCTCCCCTCTTTTCTTTTCGATGGCTTCTTCACCTTCTCTCTCTCTCTCCTTAGAGAAAATATTTGTTGGTTTCTCGCTCAATCAACAAGAAGATGACATTTTTCTTCGTCTATCTTCTCCAAAAAATTGAACGCTGTAGCAATTTCCATCAATGCCGATCAAGCAACAAGCATAACCTCGGACGATCGGGGCACGAAGAGTAGGAGATTATTCACAGGCTACAAAAAGAATGGTTGGAAGCTTTAGGTTGTTGACTTGAGTTGTCAAAGCTGGAATTCAAAGAAACGTTAATGAACTTGAGAAAAGTTTGTTCTGAAAGAAATTTTGGGAATGGGAAGGCTTGATTCTTCAAATATTTTCTTTTGAAGTGAAGCTAACATGATTGTTTGATGCTTGTGTGTGCTTCCTATTTTACTCTGATACTCCGTTAAAATGAATATGCACATCTCCAACTAACACTAAATCCAACAAACTCATCTCAGTCATATACAACTTAGAAATATACAGCTAAGTTCATCAAATCACACATTAATGGTCCAATCTATTGATTAATATCATGCTCAAATATCTAATCACGATCACACTTAACGCATTGCAATGAAGTCGACCGAGATTTCCTCTTTGGTGAGGTCTTCACCTATATTACCGGTGGCTTGTCCACAAGAATAGCTTAGTGTGCATACCCACAAACCCTTTAGCGGGCTAATAGGGACGTTGAGCATCAACATAAACCCACAATAGTATCTTCCTAGCTCCACAAGCCAATACAAAATATATATCACATATTGATTTCACAAACTAAAACATATATTCTTTGGCAACTTAGTTCATCGGTCAGAATCCTCATTCATAAACAATTTCTGAAGTCATGGTGGTAAAGTCCAATCAAGGCTAAGCAACGAGCAAGAAGTTTTTGATTCCTTGCAGAGCTGGACAGATAATCATCGTGTCTGCAAGATAAACCTTGTTAATGGACTGTTTGCCCACAGGTCAATGAAAGAACAAGTCCGAGCTATTCAGGAAGCTTCGGTAATCATTGGTGCTCGTGGCGCAGGTTTAACTCACATAGTGTCAGCAACGCCCAAAACTGTGATTCTGGAGATCATCAGCAGAGAATACAGGCGTCCGCATTTTGCTCTGATTGCCCAGTGGAAAGGATTGGAATATCACGCTATTGATCTCTCCGGATCGTATGCCACCCCATCTGTTGTTGTCGACAGGCTCAGTAGTATCATGAAAAGCCTTGGATGCTGATATACACGATTGCAAAACGAAGTTTCTCATTACTCTAAATGGGAGAACAGCAGCCTCCACTTTGGGCCACTTGTTTCTGCAGCCCACCTGGCCGGCTAGCATTCGTTTTGAGGTCGTTCTTTCGCATGTGGTGCAGTGCATCAGAAGTTGGGCATGATGCTTCCTCGGGGAAGCCATATGTCTTTCAATAGTGAATAGCACTTCGAGGAGCTGTTGAGAACGGAGCAGCATGTAACGGTACTTGCCTTGCAGTGCGAGAGGTATCCTCATGGCAGTTCATTGAACTATCAGCAAGTGCGCTGATAATGCTTCGGCCGCAACAATTGAACTCGCATGACTTACTATGGTGTACAGTCAGAATTGACTTCTACGACTATTTATCGCTGTACAGAAGAACATTACGGATTTGTTCAATTAAGTTGTACAGTGAGGAGAGGAAAGATTGTGGCCTTGGAGAAACTTCATTGTTTCAAAGCGGAGGACCCATCTTCCGACAAGAGCTTTAGAAAGGAAGTGAAGCACTCAACAAGAGTGTGGCACCGAAGCATAATTAGGCTCTATGGTTTCTGCTTGCATCGGCAATGCATGTTCTTGATTTATGAGTACATGGGGAGGGGGAGTTTATTTTCTACATTGAGAAATGACATCGAAGCAATGGAACTAGATTGGCCCAAAAGAGTGAATGTCATATGGGATTTTGCGCATGCCTTGTCTTGCACCATGATTGTGCCCAGCCGATTGTCCATTGAGATGTATCTAGCAACAACATTTTAGTCAACAATGAAATGCAGGCTTCCGTGTCCAATTTTGGCTCAGCGAGACTCCTGGATCCAGACTCTTCATCTAATTTCACCGCAAATATTGTTTGGACGCATGGATACATAGCACCAGGTGAGCAATCTTCAATTGATTTTACTGAAAAAAGAACTGTTATAAGGGTAATCAACATCGTTTTAGCCCCCTCATGCATTGCAGAACTTGTTTAGTTGGCCTTATTAGACTGATATGCAGCAACTTTTATAGCTTTCTTTCATGCTTAATTTCAATACGGAAAGATTTGGACAATCCTGCTGCCTAGACCTTGGCTTATTCATCTAACATCCCAAACAATTTTTAAACAGGTTGCTTTGGTCAAAATTATATGGGAAAGTTTTCTTATTTCCTACCTTTGATTCAATAAAAGATATGTTTATTACACGCAGTCACTGTACAAGTAGTAAACAAGTTCCTGTCTATGGATCATTAAGAACAAGATTTCAATGACGATACGTGTTGAAGGCTTTGGTTAACATCTGGGTGTCCCTCATTTGTAACAGAAGATGTTGATTGATAACTAGTTTCAAAATCATCTCTGCTGTCCATGTTCTAACTCCAAGATATGACTGCACAACTTTGTGATTCTCTTTCCTTTTCACAAAACTTGCTTATAGTTTGGTGGTTAATGAGAAATCTGATGTATATAGCTTTGGAGTCATGGCGATGGAAACAAGCATCCGGCAGAGATCATCTTGGTGCTTTTCACCTCCGAAGGAGAAGATATCATGTTACTCGACATGTTAGACCAGTGCTTGCCTATTCCGAGAAAGAGTTTTGTTGCAAAAAAAAAAACATTGTTCAAGCGATTTCTCTGGCTCTTGCTTGCTTAAGTGCAGACCCAAAGTCAAGACCGATGATGAAACGAGTTTCCGGAGCTATTTTGGCTCAAAAAATACCAATGGTCGAGCCCTTCCATGCAATCTCATTGGTGCAACTCCGACAGACTCTATCCGACGCATCAACATTTTCATTGTCTTCTTAACAGCTAAATTGGCTTGGTACATTTTTGATACATAAGAAGAAATTAGTATCTTGGATGAATTTCATAGTTCATAGTACTTTTCGATAGGAACTCCTTCTAGTTGGACAGGGACACAAGTGTAATTAATTCATGAGTGATTTGAAGTACCCAGATCGTTGAATCTTTTCTAATTTTCCTATTAAAAAATTAATTACAGTCGTCATCTTTGTTTACTCAATAATTGACGCAGGTCCTCAAATTGGTTGTGTAAATGCTAGTATGAACACCTAGAAGGGGGATGAATAGGTGTGAAAACAATTTTTCGCAAAGAATAGTGAAAATATTTTACTTTTAAAACGGAGTCTGAAGAATAATAGACTTTGAGCTAGTTCAACATTAGCAATTAAATAGAACTACAAACAAAATAGAGAAGTTCAAGGAAGAGAATATGAACACATAATTTATAGTGATTTGGCTTAAATCAAGCTTACGTCCACTCTCCTACACCGACAGCCTTCTGGCTGGTTTCCACTATGAATCAAAAGAGAATTTACAATCTTGCAATCTTAACTTCACAATAAAAGTCTCTACTGCTCTCTCACTAAGTCAAACTATAGGACTCTCTCTTTCGAGTACAATTTAGAGCTTAGTATATGAAATAACAAGGAACTGGGAAGCTTCAGATTTGGAATTTCTCTTTCACCCTCTCTTTCAAACAATTGGAGAGTCCTCCTTAAATACTCCTTCATGCCTTCTCGACCGTTGGCACTTTCCAAAGGAATTCTTCTAATCAACCCGTTGGACAGAATCAATTAAGGAGATCTTGAGCCGTTTGAAGATTGTGATGAAAGCCCGTCAATTTTGTTCACCCATACAATCAAGATCTTGGTTTCCATAAGTAAATTATTTCCAAAATTACTTGCCTTCCAAAAAGATTTGATGTATCGAAATTGATTCTAATAAAGATATCCAATCTCGTAGGTGATATTTCTAACCAGAAGACCATATATAATCCACACGAACCGAATCCTTGAAGAAAGAAAGACAATCCATTATCTGGAAAAGTCTTCATCCTTCACTTTTATTCAGTATGGAATTTGATAGAGTGGGCAGATTTTGACATAAAGTCTAGGAGTCTTCAGACTTTGACACAAAATTATGGAATTCTTCATAATAAACTTTGGATAAATTTTGTCAGCTTCAAAATATCAAAGGAGTTTTCTCCAACAATCTCCCCCTCTTTGATGATGACAAAACTTCCCTACAAATTTAAAGACTTATGACCTGCAAAACAACTCTTAGTAGTACATGATATCTTATAAAAATAGTTAGTTAAGGATCTGGATAGCATCGATTTTGCAACCACAGAAAATATGTTAATCTTGAAAACATTAAACACATATCAAGACTTAAACATCCACATCCATAAACATCACCACAAAAGTCAAAAGTTACTAAGTTTAAAAAAAAAAAAAATCTGCACATTCTCCCCCTTTTTGTCAATAGCAAAAAGTGGAGAAAGTCAAAATAGGAAAGAGATAAAAGGAATTAAGATTGTCTTGGAATTCGAACGAGCTGGAAATCCCCCATTGACTGCACTGACTCTTCAACTTTCTGGCACTAAAGATGAACAGTCTCGACTTGCGTCTGATCATTCCTAGCCATAGTCTAAGATACTTGTTGATTTAAGTCTGCACCTGAGTATCTAAGGACTGTACCTTTTTAGCATGAAAGTCAGAAGAGGATCTCAACGCAGTATGCAGTTTCTAAATCTCAATCTCCATAGCATATTACTGAGCCTTTACTTCCAAAAGAAGCTCTATCATCCTTGGATAGTCAGCATTTGGTTCTGTCTGTGCACTGGCTTCAGTGAATTGAGTTCGTGGAGAGTTGAGAGAGGAGGGAACATCAACTTGTCTTGTTCCATGACTCGGTGTGGATTCTTCAATGTCAGCTAAAGGAAATTGAGAAGCATAGACATATTCTGGTTGTGCAGGAGATCGACTGATATCATCACTCGCAAAAAGAGGAGAAGAAGTCCCTATTTTCTTAACAGCTCCCCCTGTTTCTGTGCCTACAAGTGTAGAAAGTATTTCTTCTTTTGAGTCTTCTCATTTGTAGGACGAGAGTGATGGTCTTCTTATGTATGTACTCCAATTTGACCACTCCGAGTTGCTTTAGAATCTTGAAATAAAGATATGGCAATTGTCACCTCATAAGATTCATCCTCATGACCTCTTTCTTCTTCATCTCTTCCTTCTTCTGCTCTTGTTGCTTCTTCTCTTGCTTCTTCTTCCTCCTTTGGTTCTGCTTCTTCTTCTGGCTCTACTTCTGCTTTGTCTCGTTCAATGGATTTCTCAGAACCAACAAAACCTCGAAGATTCTTCAAGGCAATGGTAGAAATTGTGAAATCATCATCATCCTTTTCGTCCTGCAGGATAAGTGATATTCTCTTTTTTATAGGTTCTTTCACAATCTCCTTGCCTTTTCTCTTCCTTGCAGCAAAATCTACTTTGGTTTTGCTAGAGGACTCCTTCTTCATGCGCTCAATAGCTTTGTTCAAATCTTTTAACCTCATCTTCGAAATCATTTTCAGTCCTATAACCATAAGAGCAACAGTTCTAGAGCATAGAGAGATGGGAAACTGGATCTGAAAATTTCTGAGCGGCTTTGTAACCAACGCTGAATAGGGCAACTGTCCTTTACCCTTCATAATTGTCCCGTGCATGTGCATCAGGATAGTATGAGGGAGTGAAAATCTCATTCCATTGCAGATAACAAACATGAGCCGTGCTTTGAACCTGGAAACATCTGTCTTGGATGCAGCCTTTGGTCTAATGCAGTTAATGATAACTTTGTGCAACAGAACGTTTGAGGCTGACAGTCGAGAATAAGTGATGCCTCCTTGTAGTACTCTGTCCTTGACAAGAAATCTCATTGCTTGACCAAAGAGACATTTATTGGTTGGAAACCACTCTTTTCCATCCCAATAATATCTGCCAATGTGTCAACATCCACCACATAGTTTTTATCACTCACAGTGAATTGAATTCTATTCTGGTCAAGAAAGGACATGTTCAAATAGAAAAAAGCAATCAACTCTAGATATGCAATATTTGTCTTAGAACAAAAATTCTCCAATTGAAGGAAGGCTAACATCAAAATCAACAGTATGAGGGTTCATCATGTGGCACCCCCTGATGGCCCCTGATCCGTTGGGGTCGCCACAGTGCGCTTACCTTTCTCATGTCCTGATAATATATCACTCTGATACCATAGAATTATAATAAGCCCATGACTCCTGGGGGTTTATATCATTTAGATTGGTCCCAGCGCAATTCATATAGCGGAAGCAAAATCCAACATCTCCCTATCCCAAATTCAGAAACAGTGCACACCAACTAAAACTTTTATAAGATAAAGCCGAACATTTTTATTTACATAAGCTTGATAGACATCATCAGTCGGTACACCAAAATCTGCCGCGGTTTTCTATACCCGGCTACATACTCAAAAGATAACCGACTCCCTTTTTCTTTTCTTTCCAAACAGTCATATACATAAGTCTATCAACTAATGTCGATGGTCCAAAAATGCTTCATCTACTAACCGTCACTCTTGGTCACACCTAGCTCGGTCCGTCAGCTGGTGGTGGCGGCAACATCCCCAGCATGATCCCACCACGGCGGACGTGCACAGACAAAAACTCTTGAATGACTGGGCCGGCGGGCAAACCAATGTCATACATGACTAGAACCTGCACTCAAATAAAAACCAACCCTCGTATCTTGAGGTGATGATGCTCCGTACACTCACACTCAACATCGGTCGGTATACCATAGAATGTGCTGGGGGTGACTGGTAGTAGAGGCATATCTCTTAGTCTGAAATGTTAGTCTCCAAATGGGGTGGGTACAACCACTCAGCAGTAAAAGATTCATTAAGCTATATCATGCAGTACCATCAATATCTAGATTCATGCAAGATAGACAAAAATAGGTAGTTAAAGGAGAAGCATGCATCAAAATCATGAAATTCTTCAATGCAATGGCAAATGCAGTTTCAAAGGATCAAAATACATCATGTCCAGTTACACAAGTCCCGATCATAGAGCCAAACTATAATGACATGTCCCATTCCATACCATACAATTTAGTCCTATAACCAGACCATACTCACACTTAATATAATCATCAGAATTAATCATTCAAACGGTTTTATCTCCCCAGAGGACCAACGTTTGCGTCCTTCTGGGATTTCGCATCCACCCTGGCATCGCGAAAGCCTCCGGCATTCAGCCACTAGGGCCACCGAGCATCCGGAGCGTATCACACCTCTAGGCATCTCGTACCCCACCTGGCATCACGAGGAATACCTCCAAGGCTCACCATGAGAATGGTTACCCCGGCCCTCCGGATTTATGTACCAACTAGCATACAACCAGGCATCCCAAAGCTCCTGAGGAAAAAACCCTGGCATTCAGCCACTTAAGGCCACCGGGCATCCATAAGGCATCGACTCATTCGATCCTTTGGGCATCCCAACTCCCGAGGCATCGTTGACCCAAGGGTCCAACGGCAACAATTAACATCTTAATTTCCAAAAATACTTTCAAATGCAATGACAAGACGTCCTAAGAATCCTTCATCAAATCTCAATATTGCATAATATGCCAATGCCAGTATCATCATGTCACATAACAATTCAAGATATATTCACCCTTGGGACAACTTGTGCAAATTCGAAACAAAACAGCTTTATAATTACAATGCACAGTTCTGGTAAAAATTTCGGAATAATCCTTAAATGAACACAGAAAATTATGAAATTTTGACATGCTATCAATAAGACCTAAAGGAAAAATTTTCATGGAGAACACCAAGTCAAATTCCTTATGTATCAAGAGCAGTAATTGATGTATTCTTTGCTAACGTTCTGTAATGACTTCCAGATTTAGCATTTTCATAGAAAAATCGTTTTATCGATCAAACCTTGTTCATTTATTCTAAATTTTTGATATGTTATTCCTAAAGGTATGCCCTACAATTTTCATTAAGGGTCCGAAGTCTAATTCTGGCTAGATAATTACAGAAAACTCATGGAATCACCGAAGGTCATGCTGTTTCTGCGGAAACAGATTACTAACCCAAAGAGAACTACTTCTACTCATTGAATCACAGCATCCAACGTCCACAGCCAAGTGTTTACAAGGCTATTGCACTACATTACAGCTACTTCACTTCAAAAATCCACTATGGTTAGACCCTTAAGTTCTTATTTCAACCAAAAAACCAAAATCCATAGAACATACTCTGTTGTTGCTCAGTTTCTTAGTCCAACTTCATCTCATTCATCCAAAATCAACATGCAGCTCCAAATTCTGCATTTTCTCACATCTACCAGCACTTTGCTAGATAATTATAGCATGCAAAACATAGATCAATGAACTTTCACTTGCCTCAAGCTCTTCTACTCGGTTACAAGCAAAAACAGGGCCCGGGAGGTCGCGGCTTGGCTCAACGGCGACGAAGACCGGCGGCGTCGACAGCGGCAGCTCGATCACAGGCACGAGCAGAGGGTGGCCTTCCTTCTCTGCCCTCACTCGCTCGGACCGCTCACTGCACACCCTCTCTCTCTCTCTCTCTCTCTCTCTCTCTCTCTCTCTCTCTCTCACTTGCTCGCCCGCTCACTCTCTTGGCCTCACTCTCCCTTGCTCAAACCGAAAGCTTTTGCTTTCTTTGTTTAATTATTTTGCTAATTTTTGCATGTAGATGACAAATGGCTTCAAGGAAGAGACAAGTGGAAGAAGGTTGAGGCAACCATGGACAAGTGGTGAGTGGCATTTTCCCTTGTCCGATTCTCTCCTTCCCCCCCCCCTTTTCCGGTCGACAGCTTTGGAGGCTCC
Organism: Eucalyptus grandis; assembly: GCF_016545825.1. Lineage (NCBI taxonomy): Eukaryota > Viridiplantae > Streptophyta > Magnoliopsida > Myrtales > Myrtaceae > Eucalyptus > Eucalyptus grandis. The sequence goes on from NC_052620.1 coordinate 3,529,431, forward strand.
TTGGGCCTACTTGGGCCTGAAAAATTTGAGACCAAAAGTCCAAACTCAAAGGCCCATGGTCTTTAAAATATAAGCCCATAATTATGAAGCACTTTGTTTTCTAAATGAATCAATTTATATTCCCATAATTCAATTGCTTCAAGAACAAATGTATAGCCGAAATTCTTGCATGCAGTCCAACTCCTCAAAATTTTATTCTTAAATTTTAGCATGCATGCTCCTCAAGCATGACTGAATTCCATCCCTTTGGATCTAAAATAAAAATATTAGTCGATCAAAGTCCAAAGATTTTATTTTGTTGCACGGTTGATCGATCCATCGCTAAACATATCATATCAATCCAACAAATAAACAAATACAGATTACTGCCCGTAATTGATACCAATGCCATAGTTCAATGATACTTCTATCGATTGGTCATGACCGTCACCTATCCGAGGATTCGTTGAAATTCTTGGATGCCACACATCACCCCTCTCTTCAGCATCTATAAGTAAACCTTTTTGTGTTCCTTAGAACAAAACAATCTCTATCTTTCTCCAGGAACATCTGCAACAATACCTATTCATGGGTGAAAATTAGAATAAAATCTCTCATCATCATCCTTGTTCTCAGGATGATTAGAACCGAACCTAGGGTCTGCAAGAAAATGAAGAAAGGCATTGTCTACCGATCCTTTCGGTGTTATACCTAATTGTTCCATCCTTCCAACAACCATGATACAAATACACATCACTAATCATCATGATTAAAAGACGAGCCACGACACTTTATTTACATATATTTTCAAGATGGGATTTCCTAGGTCGATACATCAAAAAGGAAAAGCCAGAACTCAGCCACGTCCGGCCTAAAACCCCAAAAAGAACCCTCGACCCGCTACAACTCACGTGCAATAATCCCATCATCAGTGTCGGCTAACTATCCCCAAAAAGATCCAGCTCCTACTCGCCACACACGGGCCTCACACCCAACCCGGTGCATTAGGCGGTGGCGGTGGCAACATCCCACGCATCTCCCCGTCTCGGCGAACATGGACGGAGATGAACTCCTGGACAACCGGGCCCCCAGCCAGGCCTACATCGTACATGACTAAACAGCGCACTCGTATATATGTCAATCCAGGAACAAAAGGACAGCCAAACTCCTCGCACTCGACCTCTACATCGGATGGTAGACCGTAAAACACACCCCGCGTGACGGCAGGGAGCAGCATGCTGCTAATCTGAAATGTTGGTCCCCAAAAGGGGTGAGTACAACCACTCAGCAAGTAAAGGAATCCAATAACCACTCATTGCATCATACAAGTCATACATGCATTGCAGGCGTTACTTACCTGGAAGCCATGCATATACTATCATGCATCATCACCACAATCATAACACATACATGTGTATCATCATGTCATACTCATATCATCGTCATCATGGCATTATTATATCACACATATGTCATCCTCATCATATACATGACATCATCTTACCATACACATGTCATCATCATCATGGCATCATCATATCATATATGTCATCATCATCATGACATCATCATATCACACATGTCATCATCATCATGTTATACACATGTCATCATCATCATGGCATCATCATATCACACATATATGCATGTCATCATGCCATCATATATCATCATCATCTCATGCATATAATCATGCCATATCATATACCATCATCATCATGCATATCATCATGCCATATCTCAATTTCCACTTTTAACTTTCAATTTGATCACCACATCACCCTTCCTCAGATCATCAATTTCATCTCATATTTCACACTCGCATCCCATGCGAGAAAAACCTCCGGCATTCAGCCCTTCAAGGCCACCGGGCATCCGGCCCCCCACATTCCGAGCATCTCGCATCCCAACTGGCATCACGAGGCATTCCCCTCGCAAAGACCTCCGACAGGGCTTCCGGCATTTACACTCCCTGGCCGGGCATCCCGCACCCCAATCCCCGGCATCGCGAGGCATTCCCCTCGGGCAAAGACCTCCGAAGCTTGGGGCTTCCAGCCCCCACATTCCGGGCATCCTGAATCTCCCAGGGCCATCCGGCAATGTATCTCTATACATTCCGGGCATCATCATCCGCCACAACAATCTCCTCATTCATCATTATTCATGTTCACCAATTTCGATCTCAATTTAGCATGGCATATGATGCAATGGCAACCAAAAGTCATGTTCAACATTGAATTCACACATGCATCTCAATGCACACATCAAGACCTCATCACACATACTACATGGTGCAATTATTTATAAAATAAAATTCATGGATTTTATGCCAATTAAAATAATCCATTCATCATGCCCTTTTTACATTTATTTAAATTCCAGCTTGTGCCATTTTCAAAAATATTAAATTTAATTATTTATATAATCTCAAAATCATAAAATTAAGGCAAGTAATAAATAAGACAATAGGATAATGATTTCATGCAAAATACACGGCCAATGAGAATTCCACACAAATCCATAATTCACACAAAACAGCATGTAATTTTCGCATAAAACTAGAATGCACAGTCTCCGAAGAAATTCGATTAAAATATCCATACAACCTCCAAAAGTTATGAAATTTTACCGAGTCATAGCCAAGACATTTACGTACATCTTTCATGAAGACCTCCAAGTCAGATTCTTTCTAAATTATTTTCTACAGTCACACGAAGCTTCTGGATCCAACACCGAATCGTTCAGTACATGCTTCTCCGAAACACTGAGTTTTCACCTACCTATTCTTCTTCGTTTCCTCTGAAATTTGGATATGTTCTACATCAAGACGTTCTCTACAAGTTTCATGAAGAGATATAAGTCAAATAACCATAGTATAGTCGTCTTTTAGGTCCATGAAGTCTCGGGTGTCCTGTAATACATCTCCAGAATTACCGTCTTCAAGATCTAGTCGATTTACTAGGTTATACTTGTTCATTTTGCTTCAAATTTGAGTATGTTGTATTTTAAGATGTCCCCTACAACTTTCATGAAGAAATAGAATAGATATTCTTAGCAAAAATCAACATGAAACCACAAATCCATCAAGATGTCAGTGAAATCGTTCCAGATCTGAGGTCTCCGTAGAATGAGAGTTTAACCCCTTAAATATCCATCATTTTACACCAAATTTTAGTATGTTGTATTTTAAGATGTTAGCTACAACTTTCATGAAGAAATAAAAACCAAAATCGAACTCTAAACACGCATGCAAGCTCACACAAAGTTCTGACTCATACGGATTCAAACGAAAACATCCCAGATCTAGCATCTCCGTAGGATGAGAGTTTCATCCCTTAAATCTCCATCATTTTACACCAAATTTGAGTATGTTGTATTTTAAGATGTCCCCTACAACTTTCATGAATAAATAAAAGCCAAAATCGAACTCTAAACATGCATGCAAGCTCACACAACATTCTGACTCAAACTGTTCAAGCGAAAACAGCAACACCACTCAAGAACAAGCCATCCAAGCTTCGGTTTCCCTCTTCCAATCACTCAAATTCGACACTATACCAACCATACATGTAACACACACACATGCAAGAGCAGCAAAGGACCCCAACTTGCCTCTAGACCACACGAACGGCGGCACACGGCGGCGAGCACGGCGGACGGACGGCAGCTCCTCCTCGGCTTCTCCTCCCTCTCGGCCACTCTCCCTCTCTCTCGCACGATCTCCCTCTCTCTCTCTCCCTCTCTTGGCCGAATGAAGTAACCGGCCACCTCTCTCTCTCTCTCTTCCCTTTTATTTCCCTTAAACCTCATCATTAGTAATCATTGTTTTGCCTCCCAATTAGCCAATGCATGCCATCTTCCTTTGTGCCACTTGTCTCAATGCATGCATAATGGGCTTGGGCTTTTGGGCTTGGGCTTTGGCCGGCCACTCTTGGGCTCCTCTTGGGCTGGTCGACAGCCCCCTTTCACGGGCCTAATTGGGCCAACTAGCTTGGCCCATCAGGCTTCGGCCAATGGGCCTAAGGCCCAACCTAAATAAAATTAAATTTTCCCCCTTTTTTTTTATAATCTCTTCCATAAATTTTTAAATTTTAATTTCCACATGGCTAAAGTCTTGTGACATTTTATTTAATTCATAAGGTGCATGGCCAAGCATAAATTATCATTATTAATCTACAATATTTAAAATCTCATGAACATAAGCACAAATCACCTAATCTTGAAAGACTAATGGCTAAAGCATTAAACCATAGATAATTTCATTACCTAATTAGAGGCTTTAACACACCTTATAACTTGACTTTGAATTTCGGGATGCCACATTCTTGGTGAGATTAATAGCACTTGTGCTGTCACATTTGATCTCAGTACACGATTCTTCAACCCCAAAGTCTCTCAGTTGTTGCCTTATCCATAGGATTTGAGAGTAACAACTCTCAAGAGCAACATACTCTGCTTCTGTAGTTGAAGGAGCCACGGTACTTTGCTTCTTTGAGAACCAAGATACCAACATATTTCCCAATAGTTAACAAGTGCTAGAAGTGCTCTTTCTATCGACTTTACAACTGTTAAATCAGCGTGTGAATATCCAAGAAGAGTAAAGTCTCCTTCTTTTGGATATCACAAACCCAGCTTTAGACATGTCACAATATATTTAATAATGCATTTTACAGCACTTAGATGAGATTCTCTTGGGTTAGACTGAAATCTAGCACACATGCACACATTGAAAAGAATATCAGGTCTAGGAGCAGTAATGTAAAAAAGTGAACCGATCATGCTTCTGTATAACTTTTGATCTATTTTCTTCCCTTCTTCAACCTTATCCAGTTTTCGAAGAACTTGACATTGGAGTCTCTGTTTTCTTACAATTCTCCAAACCAAATTTCTTGATGAGATATTTGGCATATTTTTCTTAGTGAATGAATATACCTTTCTTTAATTGTCTAACTTGCAATCCCATAAAGAAAGTTAACTCACCCATTATGCTCATCTCGAATTCATCATGCATAGATCTTGAAAATTTCTTGCAAAGACTTTCATTAGGAGAACAAAAAATAATATCATCTACATAAATTTGTACCAGTAGAAAGTATTTTCCTTCTTTCTTTATAAACAAGGTTGTATCAACTTTTCCCTTTTCAAAACCATTTTGAGTTAGAAACTTACTCAACGTTTCATACCAAGCTCGAGGTGCTTGCTTCATTCCATACAAGGCCTTTTTCAGTCTGTAGACTGAGTTTGGCTTTCTTGGACACGCGGACCTCTGGAGTGCCATAACTTGCCACAAATGGACACTTAGGCCATAACTTGATAAAATTTTTGTTTCTTGATTTCTCTATTTCTCTGTTCCGGAACCCATTTGGTAGTTTGATTTCTCTATTTCTGAAACAGATTTCTATTCCGAAAATAGATTTGAAGAAAAAATCGAAGCTAAAATTTTTAGCTTCTCAATTTCTGAAATAAAATTGAGAAATCAATTTTTAAATCAATTTCGTTTCAGAAATTTTATTATGGCACCCTTAAAGTGACACTTAAGTGCCAAAATGGGAGCAAAATGGAGCCAATCGCCAAAATGCCGACGTGACGATTTTCCGGCGAAACAAGTGCAAAATGGCATCGTTTTGGTGCTAACATGATAAAAAAATAATATAAAAACTAATTTAATTAAATTTAATTAAAATATTTAAAAATAAAAAATTCCCTTTTTTAACTTTTAAATTTTAAATTTTTTAAAAATTTTTTTAAAATTTTTAAAATTTTTAAAATTTTTAATATTAAAATTTTTTATTTTTAAATATTTTAAATAAATTTAATTTTAAATTTATTTTAATTAATTTTTATTTTTTTTTACCACATCGGCGTGCAAAACGGCTTCATTTTGCACTTACTTCGCCGAAATTGTGCATATCAACATTTTCGTCGGATTTTAGCATGAGTGGCACTTAAGTGATCCATTTCTCTTCAAATGTGCACTTAAATATCACTTTCGTAAGTTATGGCACTTAAATATCCCTTTGTGCCAACTTATGACACTTGAAGCATTCTTTTGCCGGCTTTCTTGGATCTTCAAATCTAGTGGTTGTTCCACATAGACTTATTCTTATATGAATCCATTCAAGAATGCACATTTTTGACATCCATCTGGAATAACCTGAAATTTTTATAGCAAGCAAAAACAAGTAATAATCTAATTGCTTCTAACCTCGCTACTGGTGCATAAGTCTCGTCATAGTCTATCCCTTTTTCTTGTGTATATCATTTTGCCATGAGTCTTGCTTTGTTTCTAACCACTTCACCATTCTCATTCATCTTGTTCTTGAAAACCCACTTTGTTTCAATGATGGATTTGCCTTTGGGTTTTGGAATCAGCTCCCATACATTGTTGATGCTGAATTGTCTAAGTTCTTCCTACATAGCTTCTATCCAGCTTTCATCGGACAAGGCTTCGTCTACACTTTTTGGTTATATCCCAGAAATGAGTGCTAGAGCACTGGTCTCTTCTCTTCCTTTGGATCTAGTGTGAACTCCTTCATCAATGTTACCAATGATGAGTTCTTTAGGATGACTTGACTTGTGCTTCCAGTTGCTGCTTGGTTTGAAAGTTGGTTGATCATATGCTTCGATTAAATCTTCTTGTTATGCTTGTTGCTATTCTCCGGAAGTCTGAACCTCTTCGGGGATATAGACTTTGTAAAATTTGGAACAAGTTCAAACTCTTCAAGTTGAGTTTGGTCTAGTAGATTTTCCACATAATCTTGAAACTTGACGTTCATAGATTCTTCTATGCATTGAGTCTTCTTGTTAAAGACTCTAAAAGCTTTGCTTGAAGTCGAATAGCCAATGAAGATTCCTTCATCTGACTTTGCTTTGAACTTTCCAGATTGATCATTTGCATTTTTCAAAATAAAACATTTACAACCAAAGACATGAAAGTAGGAAACATTTGGCTTCTTTCCTTTATACACTTCATAAGGAGTTTTCTCTAGAATAAGCCTCAAGAATACTCTGTTGATAATATAGCAAGTTATTGAAACTGCTTCTGTCCAAAATCGAGAGGATATTTTGCTCTCTATTAAGAGAGTTCTGGCCATCTCCTGTAAGAATCTGTTCTTCCTTTCCACAACCCCAATTTGTTCTGGAGTGTATGGAGAAGAGAAAACATGCTGAAAACCAAATTCATCACAGAACTTAGCAAAATCCTGATTCTCAAACTCACCTCCATTGTTAATTTGTATGCTCGAAATAGCATAACCATTTTCATCACATAACCTTATTGGCAAACTTCGAGAAATAAGAGAATGTTTCAAACTTACTTGTTAGAAAGTAGACCCAAGTAAAGCGAGAGTAATCATCCACGATTACTAGACAATATTTCTTTCCACCAATACTTTGAGTTATGGTTTGACCAAAAATATCCATATGAAGAAGTTGCAGAGCTCGATTGGTAGAGATTTGATTCACAAGTTTAAAGGAACTTCTGACTTGTTTTCCCAGAATACAGGGAGTACACAACTCATTCTTCTGGTAAGCCAAATTAGGAAGTCCTCGAACAAGCTTCTTAGAAGAAATCTTGGCAATTTGCTTCAAGTTAACATGACCAAGCTTCCGATGCCAGAGACTTGCTTCATCTTGAATGGAAATAAGACACTGAGAACTTTATGGGTTTACATCCATAAGGTAAATGTTACCATGCCTTCGCCCTGTGAAAGATTGAGAGAAGTCTTGACTCGTTCCAAAACAAATGTCTTTTGGAAGTTTATTCTGAAACCAATATCGCAAAGCTGACTTATGCTCAGCAAATTGTAGTTCAAACCTTCCACTAAGAAGAAATTGTTGATAGTTAGGCTTCTAATCTTCACAGTTCCACATTCTACAATCTTTCCTTTGTTATTTCCTCCAAAATATACTTTTCCTCCATTTAGTCTCACAAGCTTTATAAAGCAACTTAAGTCTCTTGTCATATGCCTCTAACAACCACTATGCAAATACCATTTGATCTTCCTATTGATAGTAACCTGTGATCATAAAAAAAAATCAAACTTTCTTTGGTACTCAGATTTTCTTGGGTCCATGAGGGTTAGTATTAAAAATAGTCTTAGCCCAGTCCTTCTTAACTGGTCTCCAAACCTTGGAACATTCTTTCTTGAAATGTTCTAAGCTATTACACTTTGAACATCTGAGTGTACTTCGGCTAACGGGTTTTAAAAAAAAATGAAAATGATTTTTTAAAATGTCTTTGCAGGTCTTTGTTTAATTCTTTCTTTTACTTGGGAAAATCAATTAATGGAACAATTTCTGAAGTCATACTCAAACCAGATTTGTTAAAGTAGGATATTTGAACTGAAAGAATTTTCTCCAGTTTCTTGGATCCTTTTGAAAATATTTTTGTTATATTTGAGATATCACTTTTCAAAAAATATTTTCCTTTAAAAGAGAATAAGAATTTTCTTTCAAATTATCAAAACTTGTTTTCAGACTTTCAAATTTTTCTTTCCAAGAAAATTCCTCTTGCCTGCGCTTAGAATTCTCCCTTTTTAGTTTAGAAATCATTTTAAGAGAGGATTTGAGATTGAGACAAAATTTATCTATGTATTTAGAGATTTTGACAGGAATTTTTGAATCACTTACCTCAATTTCTTTGTCTGAATTTGAATCAGAGTCTGTTTCTAATTCTGAGTCTGAGTTGGAATGAGCCATTAGACATATGTTGGCATATTCTTCTTCACTTTCCTCACACTCGGTGTCACTCCAAGTTTCAGCTTTAAGTGCCTTTTTGTACTTCTTAGTTTTTCCTTTCTTCTTCTTCAACAAAGGACAGTTAGGTATGATATGCCCCTTCTTTCTTGCATTTGAAGTATATCACATCTTTGCTGGTTTCATTGTCCTCAATTGGTCTCTTCTGGAAATTGTGTGTGCTATGTTTCTTTCGACTAGCACCTTCATTTTCTGAAATTGCGCCTGCAACCACAGGGAAGGCATGCTAAGGGGTTTGTGGCTGGGTCGGCCAATGGGGCCGGAATCTTTTTCGTCCCCCGGATCCCGAGGACTATCCTGTCTTTCCAGCCTTTTAAGGAATTTTCTTCCCTTTCTATTCAGCTTTCTGAATTTTTTGATCATGAGTGCCATCTCTTCGTTGTCCATATCATCATTTGAATCTGTATCATCTAAATCAACGTTAGACTTTAAAGCAATTGACTTCTTACCTTTAGGATCTTCTTCATCATTTATTTGTTCCATTTCATGTGATTGAAGTGTGCCTATCAGTTCATCAACTAATAGAGGCATGATCCTGTGGGTTTCTCTAATTGAATTCTTCACATGATTCCAGTCTTTCGAAAACCCACGTAGCAGCTTGTTGACTTTCATTGGTCCTGAGATTGGCTGACCTTAATAAGCCAGGCCATTTACAATCTCTGTAAAACGACTAAACATATCAGTAATAGATTCTCCAGGCTTCATTCTGAAGGCTTCATACTGTCCGAGCAAAATATTTATTTTGGTTTCCTTCACACGGTCAGTTCCTTCGTAGGTAACATGCAATCTATCCCAAACTTCTTTTGCTATTTCACAAGAAGAAATTCAGTTATACTTAGTAGGAGATAAGGCACAGTATAAAGAGTAGATTGCTTTCGCATCAAGAACTTGTCTCTTGGTAAATTCAGCTCGTGTTGCTTCGTCAGCATCAATGACTTCTTTTCCTTGGTCTGAAGTTGATGTTGCTTTAGGGTTGATCCTTTTTTCTACGACATCCCACTCTAAAGGATCTCTGGATTTGAGAAATGCCTTCATCTTGTTCTTCTAGACATTGTACTCATTTCCATCGAAGTAAGGAGGTCTGGTGTTACTCTGACCTTCAACCAAACATAGAGCTAAAATACTAGACATAGAGGATCTTTAGCTTATAAGTAAAACACTTCAAAAATTAAGCAAACAAGTTATGATACCAATATAAGTGCTAGTATGAACACCTAAAGGGGGTGAATAGGTGTGAAAACAATTTTTTGTAAAGAATAGTGAAAATATTTTACTTTAGAAACTGAGTCTGAAGAACAACAGACTTTGAGTTGGTTTAGATTTTAGCAGTTAAATAGAACTATGAACAAAATAGAGAAGTTCAGACTCAGTTTCCACCACCCGCCTGGGTGGCACTGCTGGCAGCGAGCTTCTCCCTCTAACGCAAGGGGAGGAGTTCGATTCCCGGGCACCGCAAGGGTGACTTACTCGGGCCACGAGGGGTGGTGGTGACTCATGTGCCTCCCCAGGGTTTACTCCGCCGTGCTGTCAATGTACGGGGCTTTCTTGCGTCATCAAAAAAAAAAAAAAACAAAATAGAGAAGTTCAAGGAAGAGAATATGAAGACATAATTTATAGTGGTTCGGTTTAAATCAAGCTACATCCACTCTCCCACGCTAACATCCTTCTAGCTGGTTTCCACTATGAATCAAAAGAGAATTTACAATCTTGCAATCTCGACTTCATAGTGAAGAGTCTCTATTGCTCTCTCACTAAGTCAAACTATAAGTCTCTCTCTTTTGAGTACAATTTAAAGCTCGGTATATGGAATAACAAGGAACTGGGAGCTTCAGACTTTGGAATTTCTCTTTCACGCTCTCTTTCGAACAACTGGAGAGTCCTCCTTAAATACTCTTTCATGCCTTCTCGACCGTTGGCACTTTCCAGAGGAATTCTTCTAATCAACCTATTGGACAGAATCAATCAAAGAGATCCCGAGCCATTTGAAGATTGTAATGAAAGCCCATCAATCTTGTTCGCCCATACAATTAGGATCTTGGTTTCCATAAGTAGATTATCTCTAAAATTACTTGCCTTCCAAAAAGATTTGATGTATCGAAATTGATTCTAATAAAGATATCTAATCTCGTAAGTGATATTTCCAACTAGAAAACCATATATAATCCACATGAACCGAATCCTTGAAGAAAGAAAGATAATCCCTTATCTGGAAAAGTCTTCATCCTTCACTTTTGTTCAGTCTAGAATTTGACAGAGTGGGCAAACTTTGACATAAAGTCTAGGAGTTTTCAGACTTTGACACAGAGTCTAGGAGTCTTCAGACTTTGAACACAAAATTCTGGAATTCTTCATAATAGACTTTGGATAAGTTTTGTTAGTTTCAAAACATCAAAGGAGTTTTCTCCAACAGGTTGAACACAACATGTTACGTGTGGCCACGAAAGTCGAAATTAGGCAATGTATGTCAGAAGTTGTTTGTGACTTGAGTCATCTTGTTCCACTAACCGTACAATTTCTACATATAGTCTCCTTTCATGGCGGTTCCTCGCAATTTCTCAGCAGTCTTGTGGGACATTAAGCAAAATAATTAAAATGGGGTTATGAATGGATTGATGGATGATTAGAAGGAAAAACAAAAGTTCAATTACTCAACAACAAGAGTGTCCTCGAAGCAATAATTATCAATTACAGAAACATAAATGGACTCTTAAAATAATTGGGAGTTAACCTTTGAGTGAGGCTAGAGAATTTTATATGGTCCACTAGAAAAAAATTAGATCTTATTCATAAACTTGTCGCTCTCTTTGAACTGTGGCCATTTTTTAATGGATGTGTTTGGATAATCTCACTTATCTAATTTCCCATCTAGTTGTTAGGCCTCGCTTCGTATTTCAACGTACAACAAAAGCATGCAATCAAAGGCATCAAAGAAACATGGAGATTTCTTGTTATAAGGAATTATGATGGGAGAATTGCATATGAAGACATAATCAATTCAGCAGAAGAGTTCAACATCATATATTGCATAGTGAGTGGAAATTATGGTAGTATCTATATGGCGCGGTCGCCCAAGGAAAATCGTGGCATTGGAGAAATTTCACCATCTTGAATCGGGGAACCCATCTTTTGGCAAGAGCTTCTGAAATGAAGTGGAACTGATGAAAGTATGATGGGTGCGTTTGGTTCAGCATTTGGAAAGCTCATTAGGAAAATGCAAAGCAGTTTAGCCTAAAGGGCTTTGGAGGAAATGCAAAGATTATTTGGTAAATTCTGCTTTGAAAAGCAACTTTGAGAGAAATGATGTTTGGTAGAAAACACATTTGCAAAGCTCCTTTGCTAATTAATCTAAATATTTTAATTTTTATTTTTTAATATTAAAAATAATGTTTGCGACATTTTTAATTTATATTTGACAATAATGTTAAAGATGTTGTGAAAACAATTTTATTAAAATTAAAATTTCTTTTTTTCTAAAAAAATCAAATGGAAAAAATTTACGTACTCTCTTTCTCAATTACAAGAAGAATATTTTCATTACAATAAAAACATGATAACATATGCTTTTAGGAAAGAATCTCATTATTCTTAAAAATTCAAACATCCTTAATTATTTCCTCAATTCATAGCTATTTGATCACGTAAACGTGCAACATCAAATGCTACATCATCATTTGAAGCATTACCCTCCTCATTTACATCATCAAAATCCATTATATAGAAATTGGGATCCAAATCTACTCTAGCAAAATGTGCATCATTCACGGAATTTATTCATATATAATTGTGCAAAGTCATCGTTGCTATCACAATTTTCACTTGCTTTATATATGGATAACTTGGCATACTCTTTAGAATCTTTCACTTCTTCTTCAATACACCAAAAGCTCGTTCAATTTCTGATTATAGTGAGGAGTGAGCATGATTGAACACTTCTTTATAACCCGTTGGTTGAGGACCTCATTGAAACTTAGGTAAATGATATTTAACTTCTTTATATAGCCCCAAATAAACTGTGGGATTTGGATATCCAATATCAACTAAATAATATTTACCTACACAAAAAAGTTGTAAGTTTAATCAACATATAACACATACATATATTAATGCGTAAAAAGCATTAATTAACGAAACTTTTGGAGGATGAGGAAATTGTAAATCATGTCTTCTAATGATTTTATAAAAGATACAAGTATCATGAGCTGTTTCCTTCCAACCAGTCCACACATAAGTAGATTCCATGTTAAAATTACACACGGCCATCACATTTTGTGTTGGTGTTCCTTTTCGACCAATAAAACGAAGCTGCTCACTCGTAGGTACCACCGTTGGAATATGAGTACCATTTATAGTTCCAATGCAATCTTAAAACAAGAACACAAATATTATTTGATTTATATTTAATTCATACTTTCTCTTGTATAATCGTAACTTACCTTAAAATGTGGAAAAAATCTTGTATTATTCATGATCTTCTTTGGAACTTCCTTGAATTGTCGATGGGATGGTTGGATCAAATCTGTTCCAATTTCACATACTTTATCCAAAACTAAGCTAAATAGCCTGCATATGGTTTCCCTAAAATGCTAAAAACGCTCTTGTGCTAACCTATTACCTATATTATGTCCTAAAATATGAAGAAACAATCTTAGCATTTCTGCAACATCAATATTTCTAGATGATTGCAAACCATATCATGTCACTAAATCATTCATTAAATTCTTAAACACAATTCTATCTATTCTAAATATTAGATAAAACCTTTTAGGATTAGCATCCATATCCATCAACTCTCCTAACCATGCATTTCCTGTATATGATGAGGTCATGCACGGTATTTTTTGACCATATGTTGCCTGATAAACACCGTAGGTATGTGCAGCTGTACAAAGTTGCCAATATTATTCTTCCTCTTTTTCGTAGTTTTCCCTTTCAAGAGAATCATCCATAACTGATTAAAGTAACAAAATAGAATTAGAATAAGAGATATAACAAATTATTTAAATCATTCATCAACAAAAAACATTTATCATATATATATATATATATATGTACATATGTAAATATGTATGTATGCAAACTCCACTCAATAAAAAGAACACCAATTAGACGTCCATCCTTCTTTCATTAGGTCATTGTATCAGCAAATGAACTATATATTTATTCAACAACACAAGCAGTAGATCTAAGAGTGATTCCAACAAATTCAATATGCAAACTTGACAAAACACATTAGATTCAATCCTATTCCGTACAAGAGATTCTTGCCCCAATCCAGCAATACTCAAAATTGGATTTGTGGTGCAAGAACACTGAACATAGATAATTCTAATTTTGTTTGGAATAATGCCTTGCCTCCAAGATATCAAACGTCTTTGGCTTATTTCGCGCAAATGTCATTTTGCTCATCTCTTATGGTAGGATCCCCCTACAAATTGCCGTCTTTGTTCGTGCACCTATTCTATAGATCATTTGTTCTTTGCTTGCCGTGCTTGGATTCTTATTACACTTTCTAGACTTTTGTCTTCTTGAATTCTTTCTTGCAAAATCAATATATTACTTACCAAAAAAAAAAAAAAAAAAAAAAAAAAAAACACTGAACATAGATCTAAAGCAAGGTAGAAATGTATCGAAGTGCATAGCCCTGGATTCATTCTTAATGAAAGACAAAAGAACTTAGGGAATGCCTATATAGCAAAAAACGATCAACATAAATCCCATATTCAACAAGGAAATCGACGCAAGTGAATGTTAATTAGCTAATTTCATAACGGGAAGGTCTCGGTTACGGACACAAGAGGCGATTAAACATTGTAATGCAGCAAATTTCCTTCGTTTTGCATCCCCAGTGCACAGTCACGAGTTCGTTTCCAACATTCAGAGCGATAGAGAGAGAAAGATACTATGAAGCACGGTTGTCCGTGCTTCCGTGTCGTGTCCGACACGTGTCGAGCATGTCGGACACGTCGACACTCTCAGACACGCGGTCAACTTTTATCGACATGCGTGTCCGGAAGACTGATGGAGGGTGGAGGCAAGGGAGGGCGAGGGAGCAGAGGTCGCGAGCGCCGGCGAGACGGAGCAGAGGCCGCGAGCGCCGGCGAGACGAAGCCACGAACGGACCACCACGATGGCGAGAGACGGCTAGAGAAAGAGCTGAACAGAGAGAAAGAAGAGAGAAGGCAAACTCCCACCGGCAAGACGAAGCCACGAACGGACTACCGCGACGGCGATAGACGGCCAGAGAGAGGTGAGGGCTGTCGCGACCAAATTTTCGAGGTGTGGACCACATAGGGTTTGGCTAATGGATTACTAAGTCTAACTTAGCTCGGGCTCTCCCAAGCCCATACCAATTCGCGACTTAAGTTCGAGTTCTTAACATTTATCTAGGAGTCACCACTAATCTATTTTTTGGTGGGTTGATTAGAAACCCAAGTAAAGTAACAGGAGATTTACTTTACTCCTACGAACCAGAGATTTATGAGTTCGAGGACTTGGTTACGCTAGATATCTCTAACGCCCTTTCGGTACCTTTCTCTTTTATTTTGAAAAATGTTTGGCAAGCAACTTGAATTGATTTTAAATCTATTTCCCTAACATGTGAGGTGACCATGCGGGTGCGCAAACCACCAATTTAACACCCAAGTAAAGCAGTAAATAAATTGCAGGACTTACCTTATAGCAACGAAAGCATCTACGTTGTTAGATCAGAATTCACATCGACAATCTTAGATATGATTTCTAATTAACACGCAATTACTCAATTTTTGTTTTCACTTTATTTAATGAAAATCATGATTTATGCAATGCGAATCACTAATCTAACATGAGATGATATGACATGGCAACATGACCTAAACCACATGATAGGAGTAAAGTAATTTTTTTTTTTTTTTTTTTTTGTGTTTTCTCCATGAAATTTGAGATTAAAGGAATGCAATAATTAAATGTGCAATCTAAATTGACTAGATGATCTAATTCTATTGACGGGCAATTTCTAATTAAATGGACCTAGTAACAATCACTAAATGACGTGTATTTCATGAACCTAATTCTATATGATGTGCATATGATTTTTATTTTCTTAATAAGCATGCAATCTATCTTAATATGCAATGACGTACAAAGAATGCCTTAATTCTAATTTTTCTTTTTGTTTTCATGAAATTCGAAATTAAAATTGCCAAATAATTAAACATGCAATTCAAATTAAAAAAAAAAAAAAACTAACATCCTAAATGAATGCATTTTTTTTTTTTGGATTTTTCATATTTTCAAAAATTTGAAATAAATAAATTTCCTATTCTAAACATGCAAGATAACCCTAAAACGATGAATATTCTACAACAAACCTAATCTAACTCAGATTTTTGGATTTTTCCTTTCTTTTACGGGAGCAATCAAAATAAGACATCAAGAAAAGCACGGCAACAAATCGGGCAAGATATCATCCATGTCCATTTTGAAATAAATTGTCAAATCGTATCTCGAGCATGAGATCAGATTAGCCAATTTCAAATAAAATCACGAATCGTATCTCGAGCATGAGATCGGATTGGCGATTTTTCCGTGCGATTACGAGTCGTATTTCGAGCGTGAAATCGGACTATCAATCATACGCACGTTATGAAATTATGATAATTCCCCAATTCACAAGAATTCAAAAGATTTCTTTTGGACATGACAATATAAACTGAACATTCAAACATGATTGCTATCTGCAAATTAAGCATAAGATATATGAAAATGAATTAATCAAGACTCCTACCTAATTTGCGATATTACCCGGATATTTTCCTGAGTTCGGACGGACGGCAGGGGTGCTCAACAAGCTTGCGGCTCATACTGCTTTGCAGTGGTCTGTGCGATGGGATTCCCAATGCGAGGCTTTCACGGTGATTGGCGACCGGGTGCTTTTCGGCCACCGAGGAAGTGATTCCGGATCGTGAATGCTTTTGTTTTGTGGGACCATGCATTGAGTCAAACTTCCCATAATTCTATGCACGCCCGCCGCTGCTGTGTTGACCGAATGAGGTCTCGCAAACAGCCCAAGATTTCCAATATATTCATTTGTGAATTTGGAGTACGCTGCCTCTAATGGTGGGGTAGCTTGAGCGTAGCCGGACTGCTGCGTGCGATCAACAACTGGTGCGGAGGATGGCAATCGACGGCAAACTCAAAACAGCAACCTTGAACTCCAGGAAGTGCGATGGCAAAGATTTTGGTCAGAGAAACCAGAATCGCTTTTGGTCGTGGGGAGCACAGTGGCTCGTCGCCGAGAGTGGTGGTGCACGTCGAGTAGAGTCGATCCCAGTTGGGTATGTCGGTCTATTGAGCACGCGAGGCGACGAGTTGCTGTACCCACCGAACCCTCTTACACATAATCATCACGTCAGAATTTTGCCACTTGGGCTCTTCTTGCTTGTGAATAATTCAAGTGCACTCCTTCAATGATTCTTCACCATCGGGGATGGAACGGCTCGTGGTTGCTGGTACAGTCACGAGGAGGGAGCAACAGGTGGCGAGAGTCAGCATCGTGGGCTGCAACTCGGCTGGCACACGTCGGAGTAAGGGCCGGTTCAACGTCGTTGTGCAGGGACTACCAGGGCTGAGAAGCAAAGAACTCCTTGGAACACCAAGGTTGCAGGATCCCGGTGTCCGTGAAATTGCTGGACTGGCGAGGCATGGATCTGTTTCTACGTTGCGAGGAGGGAGGAGCGATGGTTGTTGGCTTCCTTGGAGGAGCTCGCTGATTATGGTGAGTGATGTCACCGAACGAGGGATCGATTGGTCTGGTGCGATGATGAAAGGGCCGCAGTGAAGGACCGGGACAAAAACCTTGCTCTATGCTTTTTCTCTCTCTTTTCGCCGCTCTCTCTCTAGGGTTGCAGCTCCTCTTTTTCTCGATTGCGGCCGTGAATGTTAGTTGTGCGGCCCCTAAATGTGGCCGTGTATGTAATTGTGTGGCCTCCTTTTTCGCTATGGTCGTGAAGCGTTCCTTTTATATGTCAACGGGCAGGGTTACGAAGAAAGAAAGCAAATCGTATTTCATCTTCTGATTGCTTAAATGATATCATGATTTGTCCTTTTCTTCCCTCCTTTTGACCGTGAATCCATCTTTTGACGATTCGTGCATATTTCTTTCCTTTTGATCGTGTATGCTGAATAATCCTTATCGATTTTATTTCTTTCAACTAAATATCAGCTCACGAGTTGGTCGATTCCATATATTATGCTAAGGAGAAGCGCTTTGTTCATGAAAGGAAAGATTCATATTTTCAATTGCCAAAAGTTCAAGATTATGTAGACACCACCACAAAGGAATTGATGAAGTATATTCCACGACCTTGTAAGAAAATATTTAGAGTCTCATTCTCCTAAGTCCATCCACCATTGTCAATCCGATGCAAATGCAATAAATAAAAAATGAATGCACCTAACATTATATGCTATATATATTAGGGCTTACAAATTAATCCCTGATTTTTTAATGCGATAAATGACTAATCGGGTCGCCAAAATTTAGGTGTCAACAAGGGCCGCCATTGTTGCGATGGATCGGCTACGAGAGGAAGAGGAGAGGAGGGAAGGGGGTCGTGCGGCGCAGCAAGAAGGATAGGAAAGGAGGGCTCGGCGGCTCGCTAGAGTTTTTCATAAAGAAATCCAAAAAAAAAAAAAAAAAAGGAGGTCTGATGGCGTGAGAGAGAAGGGGGAAGTGACAGCTCACCTGTCACTGTCAAGTGGGGGAGGGAAAAAAGTAAAATAAACGTGGGGGTGGAGGGAAAATGACGAACGAAAGTAGGGGTTGATTTTGGGGATTGTTTTTTTAACCGGAAAATTAAATAAATGAAATTAAAAATGATTTCGAAAAATAAAAATATTAAATTTTGAATAATGATAAATTTTGGTTATTGTAAAAATCATGGATTTATTTAAATAAATTGATTCTAATTTTTTATTAATTTTTAGCTTCATCGATAACTTTTGTTAAAATTAAAAAAATGTTTCGCATTAATTATGAATATATCTTTCGAATTTCAAGTGAATTGATTTGTTAATATTATTAGTATAAATTTATTATAGGCTCTTTTTTAATTAATTATTTATTTATGAATTTGAATCAAATTAATTAAAAATAAAAATATTCATTTAATATATAATGTGTCGCAAATGACGTTTGGGTTCTCTATTTTTTAGAAATGATGTGTCGACGTGTCGTGTCGCGTGTTGGTCTTCATAGGAAAGATAGTGGAGAAGATGGGAGCCAGTTCTGATGAGGTGGACCGGGCTTAATTCAAATCTTTATGGGTTTGACCGAATTGGGCTTACTCGGTTTTATTAGAATTTGATGGGCCTGGTGTGGCCTAGGCTGCTCTTGTGGATCCAATGGGCTGAGGCGAATTGGGCTAGGTGCTCAATGAGCTTTGCTAGTGGTCTGGCTACTCTCATGGTCGGACGGGCTGGAGTGATGAGCTTTGATGGTCTTGGTGCTTCATCTTTTTATTCGCTTTAACAAAAAAAAATTCTTTTTATCATAATTCATCACCATCGTTGTTTTATTTTATTTTTACAAAAAAACGTATGTTTGACTTTTCAGCTATAATTTAGGTATCAGTGCTGCCAGAACGCAGATGGGCCTTTCCCAGAATATTACAAATAACCAAATGAGACGGCACTATTTTCACAAATCCAAATTCAATGAGAATGTCAAGTATCAAAATACAACAAACTTAGAACTCTCGTTTGTAAATTGAAAGTTATAGAAAATATACATAGATTTAGTCTTCTAGTAATGTGATAGACATAATTAATTAAAGTGAAGAGGCTATATGAAAATTATTAGTAAGATCCAGCATAGGATTTAGAGATTCTTAAGATGTGCTTACCTTGATCTAGTAAATTTAATTTATGCAAGAATCACTCATGCAGTTGTGGCTATATGTTAAGCGTACTTTTCATGTAGTTATACTAGTTTAATACTTGTGGGCTTGGGCCTAAAAGGATGTTAAATACCAAATTGCACTTGCATGATCATTTTGTGATCATCATCATCATTCTCTTACTCTCTTTCAGCATTTTGCTAGGCAAGAATTGAAGGAAACAGCAACAGTCAAAACTTACAAATTGATTAATAAGCACCTAAAGGTAATTCCTTCAAAAGACAAGTCGTGGTTGCGGTGTCACTTTTGAAAAAGAAAAGGAAAAAAAGAGACAATTATTGTCCTCTAGGACTTGCAGGGGACAGTGGACTTTATTATATAGACTTTTGTTACTTCTTGTCCGAATAAAAGAACGGATGGACATGTAAGACATGAAAAGATAAAGAGGGTCCTAATTTCACA
The DNA here is from genome assembly GCF_016545825.1 of Eucalyptus grandis. Classification (NCBI taxonomy): domain Eukaryota; kingdom Viridiplantae; phylum Streptophyta; class Magnoliopsida; order Myrtales; family Myrtaceae; genus Eucalyptus; species Eucalyptus grandis. The sequence goes on from NC_052620.1 coordinate 3,549,506, forward strand.
AAAGTTCATCCAATCCAACGTCTCATGTCCATGTGAAACGCACCATGTTTCTAGTTGCAAATGATTCGTGACATTAATGTTACTTTAGGGAAAAAGCAAAAGGAGGAGACATTATTGTCGACATTTAATGAACTGCGGAGCTTATTATAGATAAGTAAAAAAAATTAGGGGTGAGAACATGCAGATTAGCAAGTAAAAACTATGCTTCCCTTAACAATTGACTACATGCTTAAAAATAGAGAGGATAGATAAAAAGTAAAATTATATAAAATCGAATATCAACATTTTCTTTATGTAATGAACTTTATTGAGATGCAAATGAACCTTTCTCTAAATGTTTCGAATAACCAAATGAGATGGTAGCATTTTTACCGACTCAAATTTGATGAAATTGACAAGTGTCTAAGGATTACAAAGTCAAAATTCTCTTCCATAAGATAAGGTACCATATTGAATGAACTCCTTGTGGATCTGCGAAGTGCATCATCTAAAAAAGACTTGGTTTCGGTGAAATTGGAGAAAATATCTGTAGATTTAGTCTTTGGATAACGTGGTAGGTAGAACAAATTATAGCGTAGAAGCTATATGAAAAATTATATTTCAATAAGGTCCATGAGGATCTGGAAGTTCTTGAAATGTGATTACTTTGGTTTAGTAGTTTAATTTATGCAATGCTTACTCATAAAATTGTGCCCATGCCACAAGGCTAAAAGGATGTAAAACACCAAATTGCACTTCTGTTGTTGTCGTCGTCGTCCTCGTCGTCCTCGTCATTCTTACTTTCTCTTTCAGCATTTTGCTGGGCAAGTATTGAATGAAGCAGCAGCAATCAAGACTTAAAAGAACTCCTGGATCTTGATACATATGGTCACCTCAAGACCAAATCTCTTTCTGTTTTCTTCCAATGATAGTTATAAATAATTTAACTCAAGCCTTTGTTGATCTCACAAGTAACGTTAATTGAGTCGGCTCTCAGTTGGACCGTAAGTTAAGTCATGTAATGGACATGAAGAATAAATACAATGTGGCACATTGAGTCTTAGCAAGATTATTTTGGGTAGATCTATGATCTGGGAATGGACTGGACAGCCAATCCAAGAAAGTGGCGAATGATTGCCATGATGTGTAAGCTTGAAAAAGTGCAACTCTCAGCAGTTTGTGACATTTCAAATCTCACATAAAATAGAAAAAACTGAAGATGTAAGTTGAAATCCACCCCCAAAAATACCACCTAAAATTTTTTTAGGGAGCTTCATCTGCATTGAACGTTCCAAGTAATTTTATGTTTTCTTTCAGATTGAACAAATTTGTATCGCCTTGTAATATTTGACGAAGCATAATTATGATAGGAAAATCCTATAGCTCATGCTACTCTAGCACATTAGAAAGTTAATTCTAAACCCAATTGACCTACATGCCTCATAACATTGAGATCATTGAGCAGTTCAATACCTATTCCATGCTAATGGTCTGAGCAAGGAATGATAGGAGATGGCATTTTAATTAGAAATGCAAAATCATAGTCCCTAAGTTAAGAACAAAAAAAAACATCACGTCAAAATAAAACGAAGTTATGAACATGGAAAACGTCGCGCCAAAATGAAACTAGAATTTCTCAATTGCATCCTTTGGGCTCCTATAAAGTAACTTGCGTCATTGTTTGCTAATGAGTAGCGAATGCCTCGACTTAGTTTGCAATTATCATATGTTCCACTTCCAAGGTAGGCTGTTTCTAGTGTGATTTTTCGTCCAAGTAGAGTGGGCACTTCAACCACAGTATGCAAGGCCGTGCATATGTTTGTCAATTAGATCCAGAGATAATTAATCACGAGTTTTTGATAGCTGTGAAAATCTTCATGATATTTCTGTAATTCATTTGTGAGATTTATTTATTATTTCACTAGAAATTGTATAGACTAAATACTATGTAGGTTATGGATTGAGGGTTGCGAAAACTTGGGAGTGCTTTGGTGACTTGGGCGTGGTTATAACATTTGTTGTATTACTTGACTAATAGTAGGCCGTTCTCCCCTTGGACTAGATCATATTGAGCAAGCCACATGTATTCGGCATCTAATTGACTTTTCTATTTTCTGGTTTATTGTTGCTATTCCTTCTTTCTTTTGCAACAAAACTCAAGATAAATGTAATGACATGTCTATTTTTAGTTTGACTTATATTTATTTTCTTGTATTGGCTTTTTTTTTTTTTTTTTGGTCCATCTAGTATTAACATATTTAAATATTTTGTAAATGATCTGTTCTACAATAAGGGAACAAATTCTAAGAAATAAAATGTACGTGTTGAGGTGCAAATTTCAATTGATCTTTCACAACCGTATGGCTCAATTTCTAGTTGTTTCGAAACCAAGGGCAATTATTAGGTTCATCTTTATATATATATATATATGTTCATCCATTTGAAAAAAAAAGGTAATCCTACATGTTCTGGGGAAAAATTAGTACAGTAAAACTTTTATTAATTGATTTGTAAGCACTCTAAAGGTAATTCCTTTAAAAGGCAGTCATAATTGTTTTGATTGAAAAAAAATCGTGGTATTCCCCAACTATTTTGTGCCTTATGTATTCCTACAATGCCGAATTAGTAATAAAATATCATTAATTTTAAAAGGAAAAAAAAAAAGAGAAAGTATAGTGGTGTCACTTTTCAAAAAAACAAAAGGAAAATGAGATATCATTGTAATTGAGGGTGGATCTTATTTCGGAGACTTTTGCTGCTCCTTGTCCGAATAAAACAAAGGACGGACATCCATTATTGATAGTGGTGTCACTTTTGGAAAAAGCAAAAGGAAAAGGAGGCATCAGAGGCATCATTGTCCTTACTGGAGGGTGGACCTCATTTCGGAGACTTTTGCCACTTCTTGTCTGACAAAAGTAAAGGATGGACGTGCAAGTTGTGAAAAGACCAAGATCGTCCTAGTGTGAAACACATCACGTTTGTCATGCAAATGACTCGATATAACAATGTTACTTTGGAAGAAAAAGCAAAAGAAGCAGTAGACATTATTGTCCCTGTAGTGAACTGTGGACATTTAAAACAAAGAATTGATATATGAGACGCGTAAAGACCACTATTCTTACGCAACAAATTGTCAAGAAAGTCGACCACATTGACTTAGCATTTACTTGAAACTTTACAGACGAGTCTGAGAAGATTCTCAAGATCAATTTCAAACTACAAAATTCAGATCCAAACATTGCGAGTTTCATTCTAATTCTTCTTCTATATCTGGGTTGGTTAGTGCTATTTCGATTTCAAATCCGAATTCGAGCCAACTCGAATCAAGAGTTTCTTGCTTTATCTAATTATACTTTGTTTGTTTTTTTTTTTTCAAGTTTTAACTCAATGAAGTATAAAATACCGATATTTTCTTAGAAATTCTCTCTCTCAGGTGAGTCTCTAAATCCTTGGTATCCAATTACAATTCAATGGAAAATTGGGTCACCATCGCACTGTTGGCAAGTTTTTGTCACCACTTACTGAAAACCGTAGGGGTAAGTATACTATTAGTGCCAAAACTTGTGTATAGCGCTCACTTTGGTGCCAAAAGTTTATTTTGGATCACTTAAGTGCTAAATCGGAGGAAAAACAATCACTTTGATGCCATCGGCGAGAGATTCCAACCAAAATAATTACGTGGCTTTTATATTTAAAAAAAATATAGATGTGGCAAAAATTGAAGAAGATTGTCCACGTGAAATGGCATAAAACGACACCGTTTCCCTTTCTTCATAAGAAACAACATCGTTTTATGCCATTCCACATGGACTCACTTACAAAACGACGCCACATTACTCTATGGCCAAAACGATGTCACTAAAGAGGGAGTAAATTAGGGTCCGTACCATACAAATTACGATTCTCGCTCGAGGCCGGCCGTAGCTCGCTCACCCACCATCATTTGCTCGCCCGCCATCGCTCGGCCACCGCCGTAGTTGCGCTTTCGTTCACAGTGATTCGATGGCTATGTCCCCAACTGTCACTCACTCAGGTTTGTCATGTTCTCTACGTGGGTCAATTTAGTGAAAATTTTAGGGTTCCGACAGGCAAGTTAGGGCACAGAGGGCAAATTGAGAGGTCGGCTCAGGGGGAAAGTGGTGGGGAAAGTGGTGGGGATCTCACTTTCATGGGGACTGAATTGAAAAATTTAGGGTTCCTTCGTTCGCTTTCTTTCGTGGGGACCGAATAAAAAATAGGGCATGGAGGGGAAAATGGGGGCTCGACTCGAAGGGAAATAGTGGTGTGATCTTACTTTGTTTAATTAGTTGGACTGCTTTTGTGGGGGACCGAATGTGATTGAATTGAAAAATGGGCGGTGAGGACCTCACTTTGTTTATTCAATTCGGCTTCCTTTGTTTCTATAAAAGGACCGAATTGAATAAATTGGTTGCATTTGTTTCTTTCGACAAAACGACAAGGACCTACATATAAAGTTGCTAATTATGTCATGTGGTCCCAAAAACTAATGACTTTTTTTTTCCTTGGGTGCAGCATCGACATGGACAAGAATCAGGTAGGCATCATTGTTTGCTATGGTGGAGAGTTTGTTATTGGCATCGATGACTAGGAATATACTGGTGGAAATGAATGTACTATTTATGTCAATATTCGAAAGCCATCATATATAGATTTTGTGATGGATTTGGTATATTTTTTACGATATAAAGTGCAAAAACTACGTTACTGTGTTCCTGGGTCCTGGGAAGGAATTGAAGGATGGCTTGAGAATTTTAATGACGATAATGGTATTAAGGATATCATTTACCATTATCTTTACAACGACAAAGCTGGGGTATATGTTCAGTATTTTAGTGATGATGAGGATGGTGAGAATGAGGATGAGGATGAAGATGAGGATGAGGATGAGCACACCACCACCAAAAGAGGGGAAGTGAGGGATCCTACTCAAGCGAGTAATCAAATTAGGGATGAGTTTAGGTTAGATGAAGGACAAAATGAGAGGGAGAGAAGTCATAATGATAGAGATGAACAAACAGGGAGATGTCCTAAAACCTTGGGTGAAGATATGGGCGATGAAGACTTCATCGGATTAGAATGGGAAGTTGCTCTATCCAGTGAATCGGAAGACGAATATTTGGCTTCAGTAATTTCCCAAGTGACGAAGATGATGATAAACTCACACAGTCAAGACAAAAGCAAAGGTAATTTCTCAGAAAAAAAATTTGCAACTTCAGGAAAGAGGCCCGAGCCAATAAATAGGGATAAAGCTCCAACTAAAGGTAATAAAAGTGAAGATGAAGAAAGCTGCGGCGATGAAATTGCTGCTTTAGAGAAAGAGCTTGGCAATGATGATGAAGAACTTGCTTGTGGAAGAAAAAGTAAGTACCATTGCTATAATCCGACTGTTGATAAGCCTGTTTTATCTATGGGCATGAGATTTGATGATGCAAAATAGTTAAAGGAAGCTGTTGTGAAGAACTCCATTGCTGAACAGAGGAGCGTTGAATTCATTAGAAATATGAAGGAATTTGTGAGAGCTAAGTGCTCACAACCCAATTGTTCATGGAAGCTCTATGGCACACTCAGTAGGAAAGGGTCATTCCAAATTAGGTCCTTCCAGGAGAAGCATACTTGTTCAATTATATTTAACAATAAAAGAGTAACAAGTGTGTGGTTATTGAAGCATTTTTTTCAATACTATCAAAGCAATGTCCGAAATCAAGAGTCTTCGGTTTCAACTATTAGTGAATGAGCAATTAGGGGTTAATGTGTCAAGGAATCAATGCCAGAGAGCTAAGCTGAGTGTGATGAAAATATTGATGGGTGGTTATAAGGAAGAATATGCGCAGGTATAGGATTATGCTAGCGAATGCATGCTTCAAAACCCATCTAATAGGGTATATGTAGATGTTGTGGAGAGGCCATTCCCTGATCTTAGGCCTAGATTTGATAGATTTTATGTATGTTTTAATGCATGCAAACGGGGCTTCTTAGTTGGTTGTAAAAAAGTTATAGGATTGGATGGATGCTTTCTAAAGGATTTATGTAAGGGGGAGTTGTTGGCTGCTGTGGGGAGAGATGCCAATAATCAAATGTTTCCGATAGCTTGATGATGGTGAAGATAGAGAACAATGATACTTGGTCTTGGTTCCTCAAAAATTTAATGGCTGACCTTGAGATAACCAATGGAGGAGGATGGGCATTCATGAGCAACAAATAGAAAGTAATACAATTGTCAATTAATTCATTCCCTTTTAATATTAATCACTTGCATATTTTTCCTAACTTGTATTTATTGGTTTGAATTTTTATAGGGACTTATTCCTGCATTAGCTTAATTGATACCACATCCTGAGTATAGAATGTGCGTGAGACACATATACGCAAACTGGTCTAGGAACTTCAAACGAGATAAGTTGCAGAAACAGTTCTGGCAGATAACGAAGAGTACCAACATGGCTTATTTCAGATTAGCCAAACATGGATTGTTGCAGCTGATAAAGAAATGTTTTGATGTACTCTTCCAGACAGAAGCTAAGCACTAGTGTCGGGCCTTCTTTAACGAAGAGTTCAAATGCGATATCATTGATAACAACCTCAGTGAAACTTTAATGGCAGAATTTTAGAGGTCTTGTGCAAACCAATCATCAACATGCTTGATGATATTCGAGTTATGGTCATGACTAGACTGCATGGGCAAAAAGATGAGGATACGAAGTGGACTAGAGACTGTGGTCTTAGGATTGTGAAGAGATTGGATGCAAACATTGCTGCTAGTAGGTTCTACCATCCAGTTTGGAATGGAGATAATGGATATGAGATCATTCAAAATTATAATAAGTATGTTGTCAACCTAGATAGAAGAAAGTGTTCATGTAGAGCTTGGCAACTGAATAGAATTCCCTGTGCCTATGCCATTTGTGCTATTCAGATGAAGCAAGAAAACCCAGATGATTACCTAGATAATTGGTACAAAAAAAGCTCACACCTTACTTTGTACCAATTCATGATGCAGCTTATCAGAAGCAGCAAAATTTGGGAGCCAACAAATCATGAAAACCCTCTACCTTTGCCACTGAAGAAGCAAATAAGAATGCCAAAAAGGAGACCAAGAATGCAGCAGGAAGAGGCATCAAGTCAGAGGATGAGTAAGACTGGGGTAAAGATGACATGCTCCTATTGCCGCAAGGAATGGCACAATAAGAAAGGTTGTGAGCTGAAAAGGCAACATCAACAGCAAGATGTAATGGAAGATTTAGTGCCAAGAACAAGACATACTAAAGAGCTTCTTGTTGGGCCTACTGAAGGGCGGACAGAAGGCCCTTATGTATTACCTACTGAAGGGCGGACAAAAATCCCTGTTGTAAGGTAAGTATCCTCTTTGCCTCAGTAACTTTTTGGTTCAAATTCAATAAAGTTTGATGGTTGACCATGTGTATTGTCTTCTCTTGTGCTTTTCCTCTATCATGCATTTGTAATTTGAGAAATTTTCTCCATTTGTTTCCACCATGAAAATGAGTAGATGTCTAATAATTTATGATAGTTCGTCATAATCTTGATACAGTATATTGTTGTAAGGCCTACTAAATGGCCAAAAAAAGGCCATGTTGTAGGCTCAAATGTAGGGACAGGGACTAGAATGGACATGACAACAATAACAACAACTGAGTCCACTATTGAGCAAACGAGAAAAAAAATATCATGTAAGTTTTACATTGCTGTGTTTGTTTTTTATGGGCTGAAATTTTAAATTTGCTATTTCTTTCTTAGGTGAGAAGACGAGCAACTACACGAGTTGCACAGGTTGCTCCCTCATTCATTGCTACTGCTGAAAATGATGCACCACGGCGAACAAGAGGGGCTCTTGGAAAAAGATTAAGGCAATATGTTTATGGAATTTACACAGATGAACATACTAGAATAACTATTTTGAATGTAAGATTTGTATGCCTCATGCATTTAATTTGTTGTACTTCAATTCATTTCATTTGGTTGATAATATGGCTATATTTTTGTAGCCCGGGAGAACTTCGGAAGTACTTATCTCTCAAGGTGGGCCAACTCAAGAATCAAAGGCCAAAGAAGAGTGCTCCAAAGAAGAAGACAGTAGGTATAGCTGCAAAACAGCAATTCAAAAAGAACCCAACACCAATTCCATCTTAACCAACTGATCAAGGAGAGCAATAGTGATTATATGGACCAACACATGACACATGCTAGAATAAAAATAGCCGTTGTCAAGAAAAAGGAAAAGGAGGTGACAGAAAGGCCAGTTAAAGAACTTGCACATCCAGTTCGAAAGAGTGCTCGGATTATGAATCAATTCAAAGCTCCAAGAGGAAAAGGAGATTGGGGTGTTGTGCATATTGACTAATGGGAGGGTGCTGGACATGGTCTCTTTTTATGTGGTGCTGATCTCTTTTTATATTTTCTTTTTTAGGAGGGTGCTGGATATTGTATCTTTATTGATGGTAGTTGCTGCCATTGTTTTTTAAGGAGGGTGCATATTGCCATTGTTTTTTTTTTAAGAGAGTGCTAAACCTTCAATGATTGGGGAGTGAAGTCTATCACGCCCCAAAACGCGTGTCCATCCCTCGATGGTTGAATAATTACAGCATTCCAAGACGCGTCGCCGACCCATTCATTTTAATGCGCATGCGGAAGCGTATAAATAAATCCCCAGACAACGCAAAGATGTGATAGAAAAGTAGGAGCTTATTTTCAAAACCACAACACACCTTTATACACAGCTGACTAAGTCATTTACAAAACTAGTATATATTCACAAGTCTACAAAGGATCGGTCTTCAAAACAAAGCCGTCCTATGACCCGCTAGTCGGACTCATTCGCCGATTCTTCAATCTCCACAGGCGCTGGGGGCGTCGGGTCCTCCACCACACTATCAGGAGGGTCAGCTGGATCCTCGTCTAGAGTAGCATCAATTACCGCAATGGGGATATCAAAAGTCCTAACGGGACCCACCCTGAAACCATTGGGTCCGTAGCGGAACCACGCTCTCAATCAATGAGGTATTTTATGAGGTGGATTCTCTTCGACCCAGACAGTGGTCATTACAAGTTTGTAGACCCAGTGACTTCCGGGATCGGGATAGCTAGAAACTCGCTCGGTAACCCTCATGGGACGGCCAAAATGCTTAGGAGGATTCGCCATCTAAGGGTCTGAAAAAGTTGAGCCCACGATGGAGTGAGACGATGTCTCGACAAGTTCACCCCCTAAACTCCGACTAGGAAGGAAATACGCCTAAAGGCTGTCTATGCACACATAAGATAAATGACTTACTTCACCTCAGTTCCTTCCTGCAAGTCAATACAGTTCATGATCTCAACCAATAACTCAAATTAAATCAAACCATTGATCAATCAGTCAATTAGCTCAATTCGATACCAACAGTATTATCTATCAAATCAATACCATATATCAATCCTCTGATACCACCATTGCTCACACAAGTTGCAATATATGGTCATCTCTCGCTCAAGCTGATATAGATGATAGATAGCTCGCTCAAGCTGATAAATATATAGATCATGCTTGTACAAGCTGATAAAACGATCTTAGCTCATACAAGCTGCAATATATGGTCATAGCTCGCTCAAGCTAATATAAATAGATAGATAGCTTGATCAAGCTGATAAATATATAGATTGTGCTTGCATAAGCTGATAAAACAATCTTAGCTCACACAAGCTGATAGGGTATACTACTCTTACAAGCCGGCATATCAAAGCACTTAGGCTGATACAGTATACTGCTCTCACAAGCTCAAATGCAAAGGGTCCCAAAAGCTGACTATAAATATGCTCTCACAAGCTGACATGCAAATTCTCACAAGCTGATAATTCATCGTGTTAAAAATACCCGATAAAAATAATCGTGTGTGAGTACACGATCGGACTGAGCCAAAATTGCAATATCTTTCTTTTCAAAAATCTCACTATTTAATATAGTCCATAAACACATTTTTGGCATTGTAAACTGACACCCGGTATTTTCTAATTAAATACCGAAATTACTCAATTTTGGGATAAATACACAAAATTACAAATTCCACTCAATTTGTACAAATTAACACTCAATTAAATAAACCAAGCATACCATTGCAATCAGCATGAAATTCCGGTCATCGGCTATCTCGGTATAATTTCCGAAAATAATAAATAATTAAAAAAAATACCAAAACTAATAAATAAATGCATTTAAATGCCATAAATAGAAATTTAGGCCGGAAAAGCCTAATTAAATACCGAAATGGGCCCGGAAAAAGTTTGAACCAATCTAGATAAATAATACAACCTATCTAGTTGCTAATTAAGCTTATCTAACCACCTAACATGTAATAACGAGTAATTAAATCACTAATTTGTTCTAACTAACCACCTAAATCATACTTAGCCTAAACTAATCAACCATTAAATATAATTAACTCTCTAAGCAGAGTTTAGCGAGTAAACTCATCGGTTTAGCGATCCGGTGAGTCCACGACGACGGCAACGCAGAGGATGGGCGACAAACTCCGAAGGGGCGACAAACTCCGAAGGGGCCCGAAAGAGCTTGGAAATGGGCCACGAAGACCTAGGGCCCTTGCTAGTTCGATTCCTACTTTAGGCCAAAGGAGATGGAACCAACGACTGAAACGGTGAGGGAAGGGACACGGCTGAACGGTGAGGCTACTACGGGACTAGGCGAAGGCATACAATGGCTCAGGCAACCACGACGGCGACCATGATGGCGAGTAGGGTGCAGATGCGAGCAAGGGACTCGCAGACTTTGGCACGTGAGCGAGCAGCACCGGCGGGCGAGCGGCGGCTTAGCGGCGGTCGGACGGGCATGCGACGGGCTGGGGGCCTTGGCCTGGCCTCTTCTGGTTTTTTGGGAGCTCCACAAGGTCTAACAATGGAGAAAGCAAGTCTTGCTAAAGAAGAAAGGCCAGCTGCAAGAGTGGAGGGACCCCTTGGCCCCAAAGTCTCCATTCCTATCTCATTTGTCCCCTTGGCAAGGCCCCACTTGTTTCAGCTCAATCCTCAGCTAATTTTGTGCACACAAATCCCCCTATAACAAGTCCCAAGTGGTCCAAAAAGTGAGGGGAACCATGGCCTACGAATTTGCACCCAATTCCCAAATTGAGCCAAGTTCCTTTCCAATTGAACCCAAATCGGAGTCCACAATTCCCACCAAAATTTCCACACTTCAATTCACATTTTTTTCACACCAATAGAACCAACTTGCATCCCAAAAACACGATAAAAAATGGTCCCCTGAATTTTCCGGACAAAAACGGCCCTATTTTGAATTTTTGCCAAAAATCTCGGTTTGCAGAAAAATATTTGGAGGATGAGTTGACATTCCTAAAATTGAATCGAGACATGACAGAACTTTCAATTTCTGAAATCGGATTCAAATTCTGATTAATTTCAATCTAGCAATTTTAGCATGACCTAACCTACCGGGTAACTTTTAAGAATTTTTAGTACAATTGACCCGTGGTCGATTATTTTTGAGCCATAATGTACATCTTTGACACATTGGCAACTCTTTCAAATATGAGCACAGGATACCAAAATGACAGAAAAATCAGTCTAGTGCCGATCGACAGAAATTTTGTAACCAAGTGACTAATCACATACCTCTATCGAATCGACATATCTTCGGTCTCTGATCTATTTTGATAGTGCCGTAATGACCCTTGTAGACTAGGACGGTCGAGCAGTCAATTCCTGGTCGAATTCTCAAGTCTATTGCATTAAAATCCCTTAATGGCTTCACCTGATAAGTTAGTTATTTCGTGAGTAGCCAACTCAAAGAAAAGAACTATAGGCGCGTCGATGAAAAGCCCAACTTATTCAATAAAAAACAGAACCTAAAAATCAGGATGTCACAAAGTCAGACATGTTTTGAACTTTATAAAGAATCAATCAATGTCAATGGCAATAGCTGTTTTTGTTATTTTCTCTTGTGTTGGTTTTGGCTAATAATGCTGGCAAGACAGTTATCAGTTATGCTATATAATTTTTTTTTTGTTGGTGCAATGTTCTTATAAGGTTGATATTGTTTTAAGAAGTGATGTGTGCATATATTGTTGCTGATTTAAGTTGTGGATGCTAATGAATTTTTGGGTTTCGGTTGGTTGTATGTTCTGGTGCAAGAACAAAATGCACCAGCTCACCTTGGTGTAGTTATGGGAGCTGCATCTTCTTGCATGAGCAATTTTGGGTGCTGGTGCATCTTATTACATCAACACTTTTATGGGCTGATGCAAGAACAAGATACACTAGCAACCCAACTGGTGCAACAAGATGCAAGATGCACCACGACTGGTGCAAGTCAAGTGATGTTTGAAACTAACATGTTCTTTTTTTAAAAACTTGTGCAACACAAGTGATCACTTTGTAATCGCGATTAGCACTTAAATGATCACTTTTATAAAAACTTGGCACTCAAGTGATCACTATTTACAACTTATGTCACTGAAATAGTCAATCGTAAATTTACCACCATCCATTAATTTCATCATGGTTTGCAATAATAAGTTGCAACAAACCAACAAACCATTACCAAATAAAAAAATGCAACAAACCATTATATCTGAAGCAAAAACTAACCAAAACAAATATTGACAATACACAACTAAACAAGAAAACTTTTAAGTGCTCACAACTAATGCATTCCAACTCCAACCTTCCATTTCTACCATGGCTTTTCCCAAAACCTTTTCATACAAAAATTGCAGCAAACCAAAAACATACTTTACTTATAAATAATCCAATATAAATGCATATTCCACGTCTTCAACTATGGTAGACATACAAACTTCTTCTCATTACTCACTTCACATTTGAATAGACTATACAAGAGAATAATAACACAATCAACGCTCGATAAAAGTTTCTTTCAATTTTCAACCTTAAAACCTCCCTCTTCAAATGGTCAACCAGAAATGTTAAACCCTTCATTTGAGCTTGCATTAAGTCAACATCCTTTAACTCATCCATTAATGTAGGAGGAGGTTGATGTTGGCCTTCAAGTAACTCCAAGATCACCTATGTCACTCGATCAAAGAATTTCTTATCAACCCATTTGAAATATTTGCATTTCGAGTCTTCTCTATATCTGCCGCACCCATGGAATCTTCTCTTGGGATTCAATCGAGTCCAAGATGTTCTTCTTGGACTTGATGACCCACAATAACAGTAACACTCATCATCTAATTCGCTTTTTCTATAGGAATGTGAGCTGCTGCTGAAGCTTCCGCCCTCCATTTGCAAGAGTGAGCTGATAATTTTGAAAGAAAATCAAAGTATGCACTCAAATTGGGGATTTAGGTTTTGAACTTCCGATTCTCTCTCAATTTGGGGATTTATGATTCTTACTTGGGGGGAAATGACGCTAAACAGGCATCATTTTGTTGTTTGTTGGCTGATTGTACTCTCTGGCAATCCACGTCGGCTTAAAAAATTAATAAAAAAAAACTGCTACGTCGGATTTCCGACCAACCAGATCGGCGTTAGCACTGAAATGATCGTTTTTCAAAAGTTTTGGCACTTAAGTGATCCAAAATAAACTTTTGGCACCAAAGTGAGTGCTGTACACAAGTTTTGGCACTAATAGTGTACTTACCCCAAAACCATATGTTACTAATGATGTGATCACTACATAATTAATATAATCGAGACTATGAATAATGTATATAGTATTTAGGTTCTTAAAAGCTCGATCATCATTTATAAAGGTTGTCATCAAGCTATGAAGTTCATCATCTTGCTGCAAAACATCATCTAAATGCTTATACTCTTTACCAGACTTTTTACCAAACTTCTACCATACTTTTGTTAAACACAAAATTTTAAAATGTTCTCAAATATATAAAATATACGATGGAGAACTTAAAAATCATTTTAATTTTATTAGAAAAGTTGATAAGCAATATTTTGTTTTATTATAAAATATCGAAACCCAAGGACCCGAATTAAAAGTTGGTAGATGCTTATGATGGCGAGAGTCGAGGCCCTAGTTAATAAGTTAGTGACTTGGGATGCACATCATATATAAAAATAAACATAAGAATATTATAAAGAGAAATTTCCAAGGTTATGAACGGATGAAATTCGTCAATATGTGATTTTCTCATAAGTAACGACCGGCAGTTACAGCCCAATATCATGTTTTGGAAATGTTCAGCCATAGAAAGTGTCTGGCCTTGTCCTTTTCCTATCAACTTTTAGTTTTCACATTGACATGAACGCTCAAAAAGAAAAAATTGCCATGTACAGAAGCCACATCCCCAATTCACCTGGTATAAAAAAATTGATAGGTATTGAAAATATGTCTCGAATTTGAGTCCATTGAATGAAAGTGGACTGATGAGAATATGTGACTTCGATCACAAATGGCACTTGTTCTGAGCAGCCGAAAGAATAATCCAGCTTTAGAAATTCTTCTCATGGCTGAACGTGCAGCATTAAATGAAGAACTTCTTTTCTTCATTTCTTCATTCCTTTTTTTTTTTTGACGCGTCTTCATTTCTTCATTCGTTTATTGATCTTCTTGACTTTTTGCTCCATCGACGTTGCTTTCTCTCCTTCCCTTCTTTTGTCTTTGTTAAAAATTGAAGAAAGAGAAAGGAAGGGCCCATGTGCAAGAACGTCATAGTCTTCCTCCACTCATTAATGCAAGCACATTTCCTTTGTCTTTTCTTTCATCTGAAGTGGGCTTCCTCGTGTTGCAGTAAATGATAGAGATTCTCTTTTGTATTATAAAAGAGAGACGTCCAACAGAGAAGGAGCGCGCCAATTTCCTTTGATGGCCGAAAGAGTGCCAAAGTCCATAAAATGATTTCTTTCACTTCTGAATCCCAAACAATTTGATTAGGAGTTAGTACACAAAGATTTAAGGTCATTTCTTCAATTTACACTCCATTTCTAATCGCTCCACCCCAGCAGGGTCAAAGAATCCGTCACTGTCTCAGCTGTGCTATCGGAGGCTCCAAAGAAGTCAAAATAGGAAAGCACTCATCTGGGGAATATAATTATAAGTTCAATACATTCTGTTTAGCAGAAAATGAATATTCCTTACTCTAATGAATTATGAGTTCATTTTCTCAAACTGCAGAATCCTAGATTAATATTTGGAGATTATTTGAAAGATAATAGCAGCTCATTTTGTCACAAGTGGTCCAGTCTTTGGCTCAAAATAGCTTGTCTTCTCGATGTGTAGCGATGAAAGATTAAAGAAAAATTTGTCAAGTTCACATTACCAACTTTCATAAAATAAGTTTTGGAACATTTCCTTATTTAAATGATGGACTCTCAAATGAATAATGCATTTGGAAAATGGAACGAGCACTGGACATGACTTCGTCACACGGGGAATTGTCATTGGTTAGTCTCATGCAAGTGGTTAGGACCAGCTGGTGTCAACTCCATAACTTGAACTTAGCCCATAACATTTGACCAAAAGGACAAAAAAAAAAAAAGACCCATCTTGAAAACTCCTTATATGACCCATCTTGAAAATTACATGTGTGCGAACAGAGTTGAAGGAAGAACCATGGTCATCCGTGAGCTTCTCTTGAAAGTTGTGGTGCTTGGGGCTTTATTCGGTCTACACCACAATCACATAGCAGAAGCTGATGATTTAATGACAAGCCTGGATACCGAAGTTCCTGCGGACAACTTGTGATTCCATATCCCTTTGGATCGAGCGACAGTAGTTCCGACTGCCACATCGATCACCCATCTTTTACTGTCTATTGTGACGACTCTACCGACCCTCCTGTGCCTTACCTCCATAAAAAAAAGTTCTAACTTGAAAATACGAGACATTTCTGTGGAGGGCCACAAAATGCGATTAACTGTTTGGACCGGTCAAAATTGCTATAACTCGTCTGGGTATGATGAGTCTTATAGCAATTATGTATCGGTCATCATATCTGAATTCCCTTTATCCAGCACCAAGAACAAGTTCACTGCCGTTGGTTGCGACACCTTAGCCGCCTTCCGAGACCGCCTTGGGAAGTTCTCTTTCGGGTGTATGTCTTGGTGTAGCAGCGATTCGGATGTCAGTGATGGGTCGTGTACTGGTATTGGTTGCTGTGAGACAAGCATCCCAAGGAACACCTTCAACTACATCATCTCGTTCGAGAGCTTTTCCAATCATTCCAACATCCTGGATTTCAATCCTTGCAGCTATGCCTTCGTCGCAGAAACCGGATCCTACAACTTCTCGGTTGGTGACCTTAAGCAGCTTAAATTTAAAGATCCCCCTCTAGTTCTCAATTGGGCGATAGGGAATCAAACGTGTGAGGAGGCCAAGAAGAACAGCACAAGCTACATGTGCACCAAGAACACCAATTGCACTGATGCCGAAAATGGATCTTGGTACAAGTGCACTTGTTTGGAAGGTTACCGAGGCAATCCTTACGTCGAGGATGGTTGTCATGGTAGGTTCATAATATCGTCATTCTCTATCTTGTCCTTTGCATTAATAAGATTTGAGAAGATAGATACATTTGATGTGTGTGTTTAATTTATGTAGATATTGACGAATGTGCAGATCCAACGTTAAACCAATGTGAGGGAAAGTGCCATAATATTGAGGGTAGTTATACATGTTTATGCCCAAATGATCATCGGGTGTGTTTAGTTCAGTATTTTGAAAGCTTATTGGGAAAATGCAAAGTAATTTAGTCTAAAAAATTTAGGTAAATGCAAAAGCCATTTGGTAAACTATATTTTGAGAAGCAATTTTGAGAGAAGTGTCATTTGGTAGAAAATACATTTGAAAAAACCCTTTGGATAATTAATATTAGTTTTTTTTTTAATTTCATTTGTTTAAAATCGAAAAAAATAATGTATGCAACTTTTTAAACATAAATTTTGACAATAATACTAAAAACATCAAATACATATATATATTTTTAAAAAAAGAAGAAACCCTTTATCGGAATTTTTTAATTTTTATTTGCTTAAAATTGAAAAAAAAAAAAATGTATGCAACTTTTTATATATAAATTTTCAAAATAATGCTAAAAAAATCAAATGCATATAGATAAATTTTTTTTTAAAAGACCAAATCCTTCGTCAAATTTTTTAATTTTTTTTGTTTAAATTTGAAAAAATAAAGTATGCAACTTTTAAAATATAAATTTCAAAATAATGCTAAAAAATCAAATACTTTATATATAATTTTTTTTCTTTTTTTAAAAAAAAAAAAAAAAAACCAAACCCTTCATTGGAATTTTTTTTTTTGTTTTAAAATTGAAAAAAAAAATGTATGCAACTTTTTAAATATAAATTTTTACAATAATGCTAAAAAAATCAAATACATATATAATTATAAAAAAAGTCCAAATCCTTCGTTGAAATTTTCTAATTTTTATTTGTTTAAAATTGAAAAATAACGTGTGTAACTTTTTAAATATAAATTTGAAAATAATGCTAAAAAAAACAAATACATATATATAATTTTTATAAAAAAAAAAAAAACAAACCCTTCGTTGGAATTTTTAATTTTTGTTTGTTTAAAATTGAATAAAATAATGTATGCAACTTTTTAAAATATAATTTTGACAATAATGCTAAAAAAATTAAATATATATGCTAAAAAATCAAATATATAAATATTTTTTTAAAAAGACCAAAATATATTTGATTTTTTTAGCATTTATATAAATTTGATTTTTTTAGCATTATTTTGCATTTAAATAATAATAATGAGGGCAAAATAAGAAATTTGAAAAATGAGCAATGATAGTTTTGGGGGGGAAAAAGTAAGTTTTAGCATTTGGCCAAATGCTAAAAGCTCAAAGTTAGTCCCTACTAGCATTGGGCTTTCAGCTTTCCCTATGCTGACTTTCACTTGAAAGCTACTTCAAAATCGTTACCAAACAGTCTAGCATTTTCCCAAGAGGCTTTAAAGGCTGAAGCCCATTAGAATGTTGAACCAAACGCACCCGATATAGAAGCAAAATGAAGCTTCATGTTTTTGTGCTTGCACAAGTGATGCATGTTCTTGGTTTTTGAGTACATGTGGAAGAGGAAGTCTACTATGTGCTTTGAGAAATGACTCCAATAGGGTCACTATCATTGATGCATAGCACAATTTGATATTTACAGTGTGAATGGAATTTCAAGGATCTTTCTCTTTCAAAGTTGAAGGTGTCACGCCCTGATCCTCAAGAGCGTACTCATCCCTCGGTGGTCGATTAAATTGCAACGTCCTAAGACCCGTCGCCGACCATTTCATTTTAATGCGCATGCGGAAGCGAATAAATAAATCTCCAGACAGCACAAAGATGGGATAGAAAAGCAGGGCCATAATTTCACAACCAAACCAAACATTTATACACAGCTGACTAGTTTATTTACAGTACTAGTCTATAGACAAAGATCTACCAAAAAGAGAAAGGCCACAAGTCCTCTAAGCGTTCAAACCCTTGGCCGAAGACTCCAGGGTCTCCTGGGGACTGAGGTCCACCATTGCACCACCGGGAGGATCAGTTGTACCCTCACCAAAAACCATCTCCAACACCGACATAGGGATCTTAGACTCCTGTAAGGGACCTTCTCTGGGTCCATCTCCCCCGTGACGATACCACGATCTAAATTGATGGGGTACCCTCTGAGGTAGACCCGCATCAACCCAGACAATGGATCTTACAAGTTCATAAACCCAGGCTCCCTAGTCCCCATGAAGAGGAATCAGAGAGACTTGTTTGGTGACCTTAGGCTGGCCAAAACGCTCAGGAGGATTCGCCATCTAAGGATAAGACTTGTTTGTTGAGCCCACGACGGGATAAGACAACGTCTCAACAAGTTCACCCCTTAAACTCCGACTAGGAAGTAAATATGCCTAAAGGCCTTCTATGCACACACAAGACAGAGGATTTACCTCGCCTCAAATCCTTCTTGCAAGTCAGTACGATTCATATATTCAACTAATCAATTCAATTCAAATAATACATCCATCGATCCACTCAATCAATCAATTTAGTTCTATACCATCAATATGATCCGTACTATCTATCAATCAGTACCATAAATAGTTCAATTCCATCTATCAATTCAATTGATACAACCACTGCTCACACAAGCTGCAATAGATGATCATCGCTCTCATAAGCTGATATATATGGTCATAGCTCTTGCAAGCTGATATATATATATATATATAGTAGCTCGCCCAAGCTAATATATAGATCGTGCTCCCACAAGCTAATAAACGATCATAGCTTACACAAGCTGATAAGGTATACTGCTCTCACAAGCTAACGTGCAAATATGGTCTCACAAGCTAACATATCAAGCTCATAGGCCGATATAGTATACTACTCTCACAAGCTAACGTGCAAAGGGGCTCTCACAAGCTGATGATAAATGCTCACACAAGCTGACGTGCAATAAGGATCTCACAAGCTGACAAATCACCAAGTTAAAAATATCTGATAAACATAATCGTGTGTGGGTACACGGTCGGCCTGAGCCAAAATTGCAATATCTTTCTTTTCAAAAATCCCACTAATTATATAGCGCATAAACACATTTTTGGCTTTATAAACCGACGCCCGGAATTTTCTAATTAAAATACCAAAATTACAATTTCCACTCAATTTGCACAAATCATTACTCAATTAAATAAACCAAGCATACCATTGCAATCAGCACGAAATTCCGATCACCGACTATCCCACTATAATTTCCGAAAAATACAATTAAATGCCATAAATAGAAACTGTGACATCCTGAAATTCGACCACGTTTCAATAAAGTGAAATGGGCATTTCGTCGACGTGCCTATGGTCCTTTTTCTCTGAGCTAATCACTCACGATTTAACTAACCTATTAGGTGAAGTCGTTAGGGGATGTATCCGCGGTAAAATCCCTAAAATCTACTTAATTGGTTAGATTGGACTAAAATCGCGTCCCGATCGATTCTAACCACGAAATTGAATAAGATTTCGAGAATCGAATATTTGAGCGTGTCATAATTCATTTTTAGGATCCTGTCTCATCGTCCGTCAAATTATTGACGAGTCCGAAATTTCGGGAAAGAAATTATCGAAGGAAAAATCGAAGATCGGAAGAAAATAAAAAGGGAAAGAAAAAGGAAAAATAATAATAGTAATAAGAATAATGCGATTATCTTATTATTTATTATTTTCTATTTCTTTTCTCTCTCCCTCCCTTTTCTCTCTCTTCTCTCCCCCACGTGATCTTTCCCCCTTTCGGACCGTTCACCCCTTCCCCTTTTTCCTTCTCTCTCTCTCTCTCTTTTCCCTCGTGCAAATTCCCCTCCACCAACTACCCCTTATCAATTTCAACTTTGCTTCTCTCTCTCTTTTTTACTTTTGACTAGTCAAACACCATTATCTCTTCTTCTCACTCTTATCTCTCCTTCTCTCTCTCTCCCTTGTTCGCGCGACGCCCAGCGAACCAGCGAAGAAGAAGCAGAGACAGCAGCACCGAGAGGAGAAGACCAGAGCAGCTCGCCGTCGCCGCCCGTGCTCCGCCACCCGCACGTTGCCTGTGCCCTCTGCCGCTCACCGCTCGCCTTCACCTCTCCCTCACGCCCCTCAGCCGTCACCATCCTCCTTCTCTTCCTCTCTGTTTCGTGCGAAGCCCCAATGGAAGCAGAAACAGAAGCAGCGGCTCTCGTCGCCTGAAGCTAGAGCAGCAGCCGCCCGTTGTTTCACCGTTCACGCGTGCGCCGCCCCACTGAGTTGCCGTCTGTCCCTCCCCTCACACCAATCCAGCGCCGTCCAGCTCCAGTCGCCTCTGTCCAGCCTTGTTCGGCCACCACAGGCAGCTACCCG
The DNA here is from genome assembly GCF_016545825.1 of Eucalyptus grandis. Classification (NCBI taxonomy): domain Eukaryota; kingdom Viridiplantae; phylum Streptophyta; class Magnoliopsida; order Myrtales; family Myrtaceae; genus Eucalyptus; species Eucalyptus grandis. Next base: position 3,570,316 of record NC_052620.1, read on the forward strand.
ACCACCTCCAGCCACCGTTCGGACACGCCAGAGCTTCCCTCGCCCTCCCCCGGCCTTGCTTCACCGCCTCAACCACCGAACTAGCCCGGCTAGCCTAGAACGGCCGCTGGTCGGTGGGTTTCGCCCCCTTCGGCCCGCTTTTTGGAGCATTTCCGGGCCCCGAACCCAGGACTTGCTTTGGGAAGAATCTTTCCTTGTGTCGTCCCCGTCGGATTGATACGTTTTGTGCTAAATTCTGGTGAGTAATCTCACTAATCCCTTCTTAGTTTGCTAATTATGCTTAGGGGTTGATTAGATTTAATTAAATGCAATTAGGTGGTTAGATTAGAATATATTAGTGATTACTAGACAATTGTGATTCATATTAAACATTTTGATTGTGCAATTAGCAAGTAGACATAGTCTACTATTTATTGAAAGTATCTCGGGATTTTTCCCAACCCTTAGCGGGCTTCAATTAGGCAATACAAGCCTAAATTGGATTTTCAATAATTAATTATTAATTTTCGAAATTAATTATTTATTTATTTATTTTTCTGGAAATTCAACCGGGATGGCCGGTGACTAGAATTTCGTGCTGATTGTCGTGGCGCGATCAGTTTATTTAATTGAGCTTCAATTTGTATGGAATTGATTTAATTATGAATTTTTAGGAGTTATTCATATTAAGTTCATTGTTAATTATTTGATTGAGAAATCGTTAGGTATTGGTTGTCGGTATCGAAAGTAAGTTGGTTATCACCTAAAAGAAAATACGTGGGCTCGGTGAATTGGAATATCACCTGGAGAATGTATGTGAGTTCAGTGGTTGAATATGTCATCTTGGCGAAGAAGTCGCCTTAGAGAATGCACGTGGCTCAAAGACTCGGTATGTCCTCCTGGAGAATGCACGTGGCTCGGTGATAGTGTATGGCATCGTAAAAAGGGCACGTGGGCTCGGTGAATTGATGCATCACTTTGGTGAGTTAGCACCTAAGAGAAGGCACGTGGGCCCGGGCATCGTAAAAAGGACACGTGGCTCGGTGATCTAATGCATCAATTTGGCGAACTAGTGCTTTAGAGAATGCACGTGGGTCCAGTATTTGAGAATGGCATCTAAAAGGGCACGTGGCTCGGTGACTTGATGTACCACCTTGGCGAAGAGGTCGCCTTAAAGAATGCACGTGGGCCCAAGGGTTGAGGCACGTGGCTCAAAGACTTGGGATGTCATCTGGAGAATGCACATGGCCTAACTTTTAGATATTCCACCGCGGGGGATGATTTGGGTGACATGTAATCGACCGGTTCAATTTGTTTTGAGTGAGTGGGTGCCTATTATGAATTGTACTGACTTGCAGGTGGGATATGAGGCCAAGGTAAGTCCTCTGACTTGTGCGTGTTTAGGCAGCCTATAGTATAATGGTTTACTAATTGGGCCTTAGTGGGGTAGAACTTGCTGAGACGTAATCTCATCCCGATTGTAGGACAACATTTCAAGCCCGTAGGTGAGCCCGAGGAGGAGGAATCGGAGAAGGAGAGCACTGAAGTGAAACCTGAGGAGGAGAAAGATTTTTGAAGAAGATGATGATCCAGAAAAGGGATCCTGAGTACGACCGGATGAGGACTGAGGTCCCATCCTCTTTTGGGAATCCTGTTTTGATGTGAATAGAGTGAAATTAGAAAGTTGTGCATAGTTTGTAAAGTACTCTGTTTAGTGCTATGTATAAAGGTTTGGTTGTAGATTTCAATATGAAAAATATGGCCTGCTTGTCTATCCCATTGTGTTATTGTCCGGGGGTTTGAAACTGCTTCCGCATGTGCTTAATAAACGAAAGGGTCGGCGATACTTAGTCCTGGGATATCGCATTATAAAATCAACCAAGTAGAAGGATGTGTGCGTACCCGAGGATCGGGCGTGACGAGAAACTTAGGCCGAAAATGCCTAATTACATACAAACGGGCTCGGAAAATTTCCAAACCTATCTAGATACATAATAAAACTTATCTAGTCTCTAAGCCGTTCTAACCACCTAACATGCAAAAATAAATAATTAAATTTTTAATCCGTTCTAACTAACCACCTAAACCATACTTAGTCTAAACTAATCAACCCTTAAATATCGTTAACTCCCTAAGCAGAGTTTAGTGAGTAAACTCACCGATTTCGTGATCTGGTGAGTCCATGGCGACGGCAACACAGAGACAGGAGAAAAACCTCCTAGCAGCGACACCCGACAAAGCTCAGAAGCGGCCCAAAATGGCCCACGAAGGCCCACGGCTGGCTGGGCTACTCGGTTCTGTCCAAGGACCAAGCAAGCTGGACTAGGCTAGAAATGGCAAGCTGAAGCGAACCGGTGGCCAGGCAGGCGAACAGGAGGATAGGCGAGGCCGAACGGCGGTGGAGGCTAGCTCGAACGGCAGCCAGTGCTTCGATGGCGACTAAGGAAGGCTCGGGGGACGGCGAAAAGGCTCGGAATGAGCGACTGGGCGCGGTAGGGGCGAAGCGACGTGCGCGGGCAAGCAGGCACAAACGGGTGGCATGTGGTGGCTCTGACAGCTCGAGGGACTTGCGACGAGCTAGGGGAGGGAGTTGGTTGGCTTCTCTACAATTTTTGGAGCTTCAAAGGCTTGAAAATAGAGAAAGCAGGTTTGGTTGAAGAAGAAGGGGACAGCAGAAGCTTGGAGGGTCCCTCTTGGCTTCCATTCTATCCCTTTGTCCCCAAGGCAATGCCCCACCAGATGGGCTGGCTTCCTCAGCCAATTTTGTGCATAAAAATCCCCTTAGAACAATCCTCAAGTGTTCCTAAAGATGGTGGAGACCATGGCCTACGAATTTGGTGCCATTTTCCCCAAATCCCACTTCAATTACTCTCCAATTGGACCTAAACCGGTCCCCATAAATCAAAATAAGATGTCCACACTTCAATTCACATTTTCTCCGCCAATAGAACCAACTTGTATCCCAAAAATGTGATCAAAAATGGTCCTCTAAATTTTTCGATCAAAAACGGCCCTTTATTGAATTTTCGCCAAAAATCTCGGTTTGCAGAAAAATCTTTGGAGGATGAGTCGACGGTCTCAAAATGAATCGTGACATGATAGAACTTTCAATTTGTGAAATCGGGTTTAAATTCGCGATTAATTTCAATCTAGCGCGATTTTAGCGTGACTTAGTCTACCGGGTAGCTTTTAGGAATTTTTGGTGCAATTGACCCATGGTCGATTTATTTTGAGCCACAATGTACATCTTCGACACATTGGCGATTCTTGGTTGTCGTGAAAATCTCGAGGTTTCAAATCGGTCTAGTATCGGTTGACGAGAATTTTGCAATATGATGGAATCACCCACACTTTGATTACATATCTCAGTCGAATTGACATATCTCGATCTCTGATCAAATTTTAACTATGCCGTAATGACCCTTGCAGACTAGCACGGTCGAGCAGTCGATTTCTAGTCAAATTCTCAAGTATATTGCGTTAAAATCCCTTAACGGCTTCACCAGATAGACTAGTTATCTCGTGAGTGATCAACTCAGAGAATAGGACTATAGGCACATCGATGAAAAGCCCAATTCATTCAATTGAAAACAGAACCTGAAATTCAAGATATCACAGAAGGCATGTTAGTCATAAGAAGAAAAAGCTGAAAAATTGGTCGATGATGGGTTAGAAATTTTTAAGGCCAAACAACACCCATTAAAAGTGTCATAAAGACCTTGACTTCCCATGAACCATCGACCATGTACTAATCCAAAGCCAACACACGTAAAACCCCAAAAGATCTTGACTTCTTGATGGATGTGCACAAGATCCATCCTTACACGGTTTAAATCCTTTTCTTTTGGCCGGTATGCTTGTTTAAATTCAAATAGAATCATAAAACTGTGAAATTCATAGATTTGCAAGAGTAGAATAATTTGTTTGCTCAAAAATTAGAGGCGTAACTTTTAAAAACCGAATATCTCAAATTACAATAACGGTTTTTTAACTTGAAAATTCATTGTGGCATTAATTTAATATTTTTAAATAATCCAATTGATTTGCCAAGAATCAATGCCACATAGGAATTTCTTGACTTCTTGTTGGATGTGCACAAGATCCATCCTTACATGGTTTCAATCCTTTTCTTTTGGCCGATATGCTTGTTTAAATTCTAATCGAATCACAAAACTGCGACATTCAGAGATTTGCAAGAGCAGAATATTTTGTTTGCTCGAAAATTAGAGGTGGAACTTTTAAAAACTGAATATCTAAAATTACAATAACGGTTTTTAACTTGAAAATTCATTGTGGCATTAATTTAATATTAAATAATTCAATTGATTTGCCAGGAATCAATGCCACATAGGAATTTCTAGTAAAAGAATCACCTATGTAACTTAAGTGAGCTAAAAACTATGACACTTAAATGATTACTTAAAAAGTCATAACATTACTATTGCTGATTTTATGTTGCATAAAATCACACCCGATGAAGATCCATTTATCATTAGCATTTTGGCACTTACTAACTCTTTCAGGAATTTATGGGCACAGAAGAAGATCCTTTTTTCTTATTCTTCTCTTTTTTTATTCGAAATAATAGAATAGTCCTTGATAAAGCATTGTGACTCTGCAAGGACGTAAAAAGTAGAGATGATATTTGATACAGAGTTTTTGCTTTGCAGGGGTGCTGAAACTTGGATCGCTTCACAACCTAATTCAATTTTTAGTAATTAGTTCCTCTTTTACAGCCCTACGAGTTGATGGCAACTCCATCATCTCAAAAGAAAAAGGAAGGGAGGAAAGAATAAAGGACAGTGAGTGTCAAGTCAAGAAAAAGATGACACGTGAATTGTGGAAATCGCGTTTCCTTTAATGCGTTGGTACAGTGTCTCGTTTTGCTTTTTAAATGCCGTAGTCCAAAGAATATGGCAATAACAAGTGACTAGAACTGCAACATGATGAGCATAATCTGCAACATGTCCTTAGCTGTACTGATCATTATAGCTTTCTCCTGCTACAATTCAATTGTCGCAGCACCAGCACCTTCTAAACAGTCAGAGGCAAGTGCGCTTCTCTACAGCAAGTGGTGGTCTCCCTCCGTCATTGACAACACTACCTTACCTCATTGCGCGTGGCCCGGGGTATTGTGCGATGCCTCTGGGAGCATCGACGGGATTCGCTTGCCATATGGGTACCAAATAGGAGGTAATTTTAGCAACATGAACTTCTCTCTACTTTCGAGACTCACCTCTCTTGATCTCTCTTCTAACGGACTAGCCGGAAAAATCCCCCTTCAAATATGTACTCTGTCGAGGCTAACTTACCTTGACTTGTCCTTCAATTCCCTCACTGGCGAGTTGCCTCCCTGTGTCCAAAACCTCACTAGGCTTCAAGTTCTTTGGATCAGTTATAATCACATCAGTGGCTCTATCCCTCCTGAGGTGGGAAATTTGGAGAGATTGACCGACTTGAATCTCGAGTTCAATTTGCTTAATGGTGCAGTCCCACTGACTATTGGTTGCTTGCACAATTTACAATCCCTTAGATTTAGCTCAAACAATTTAAGTGGCTCTATCCCTCTTGAGCTTGGGAACCTTGCAAAAACGAATGTTGTTGATTTAAGTTTCAACAACTTCACTGGTCCCATTCCATCCTCTATAGGGAATTTGACAAGCTTGACTTATCTCTATTTGCAACGAAACAGACTTGGTGGATCTATTCCTCTCGTAATAGGGAATTTGACGAGCTTGACCGATCTCTATTTGCAAAAAAACCAACTCGGTGGATCTATTCCCCTTCAAATGTGTACTCTGTCGAGGGTAACTCACCTTGACTTGTCCTTCAATTCTCTCATTGGCGAGTTACCTCCCTATGTCCAAAACCTCACTAGGCTTCAAGTTCTTCGGATCAGTTATAATCACATCAGTGGCTCTATCCCTCCTGAGTTGGGAAATTTAGAGAGATTGACCGACTTGAATCTCAAGGTCAATTTGCTTAATGGTGCAATCCCATTGACTATTGGTTGCTTGCACAATTTACAATCCCTTCGATTTAGCTCAAACAATTTAAGTGGCTCTATCCCTCTTGAACTAGGGAACCTCGCAAAAATAAATGTTGTTGATTTAAGTTTGAACACCTTCACTGGTCCCATTCCGTCCTCTATAGGGAATTTGACAAGTTTGACTTCTCTCTATTTGCAACGAAACAAACTTGGTGGATCTATTCCTCCGGAAATAGGGAATTTGACAAGCTTGAATTATCTCGATTTGCAAGGAAACCAACTCGGTGGATCTATTCCTCCGGAAATAGGGAATTTGATGAGCTTGATTAGTCTCAATTTGCGAGGAAACCAACTCGATGGATCTCTTCCTCCAAAAATAGGGAATTTGAAGAACTTGGCTTATCTCGATTTGCGAGGAAACCAACTCAGTGGATCTATTCCTCCAGAAGTAGGGAATTTGACGAGCATGACTTATCTCTATTTGCAAGAAAACAAACTCAGTGGATGTATTCCGTCACAAATAGGCAATTTGAAGAGCTTGGTCGCGCTGAAATTACATGAAAATAGAATTCATTGTGCCATCCCATCGAACATAGGAGATTTAAGGGATCTCCGACAGCTAGATTTGAGCTCGAACAACTTGGTCGGGGAAATCCCCGTTCAACTTGGGAAACTAGGCTGGTTAAACTATCTCGATCTTCACAACAATTCTCTTTCTGGCTCCATTCCAGATAATCTCAAGGCTATCTTTCCTATCTTGCTTTTCTCGGCAACAAAGATTTGAACCAGTTTCATGAAACCCAAGCCCCCAGAAGAAGGTCTAGCGTAATTCATTATATGACGATATTCATTCCACTAGCTGCGATTTCCTGTATAGTGGTCGGATCTTGCTTTCTATTTCGCTGTGCAACAAAAACAGAGCAACTAGAGACTACAAAAAAAAATGGAAATTTCTTGTCAATATGGAGTTATGATGGGAGGCTTGCATATGAAGACATAATCGATGCAACAGAGGACTTCGATCTCAAATATTGCATCGGGACTGGTGGTTATGGTAGCGTCTATAGAGCACGATTGTCCAATGGGAAAGTTGTGGCATTGAAGAAACTTCACCGTCTTGAAGCGGAGGACCCATCCTTCGACAAGAGCTTTCGAAATGAAGTGAAACACTTGACAGAAACAAGTGTGACATCCCGATTTTCCGATTCTATTTTCAATAAATTGAGACGGGCATTTCGTTGGCACGCATATAGTTCATTTCCTTGAGTTGGCCACTCATGTGAAAACTAGTCTATCGGGTGAAGCCGCTAAGAGTTTCTAATGCATTAGACTCGAGAATTTGACCGGAAGCGACCTTTCGACCGAGCTAATCTGCAAGGTCATTACGGCACAAATAAAATCGATTAAAGATTGGAGATAGGTCGACTCGACATAGGCATGTGATCGAGTGTGGGTGATTCCACCGGATCGCACCATTCTTGTCGATCGGCACTAGACCGACTTTTCTATCGATTGGGTACCCTGTGTTCGTATTTGAAACCTCGAGATTACCCCGACAACCGAAAGTCGCCAATGTTTCAAAGATGTACATTGTGGCTTGAGATGATCAACCACAAGTCAAATGCGTGAAAATTTCTAAAAGCTACCCGGTAGGTTGGGCCGCGCTAGTATCGTGCCAAAGTGAAATTAACCGTGGAATTGAGATCGAATTTAGAAATTGGAAGTCTGGGTGTGTCACAAATCATTTTAGGATCATTGACTTATTTTTGGAAGATTTTTCATGCAAGCGAGTTCTTTTAGCAAAATAATCAAGAAAATGGTTAATTTGACCCGAGAAATAGTAGGCTCGTCTTTGGTTGTGCTTTTGGGACTTAAGTTGGTTCTATAGACAAGTGAAGATGTGAATTGAAGTGTGGTGACATTGGATTAATTTTATGGACTTCAATTTGATTCAATTGGAAGAGAATCAAGTGGAATTGAAGAATTTGTTGTACAAAGTTTCATGTCCCGGCGGAAAAGTAAAATGAACCCATTGGAGAAAGGTTGTGGGAGATAGTGGAAGATGACCTCATGTGAGGTCATGGTGGGCCATGTGTGAGGGATTAAAGAAAAGGAAAAAAGAAAAGAAAAGAGCCCCCACTCCTTCTCTCTCCTCCCTCTCTTCTTCCTCTCTCCCGTTGGCTTCTCCTCCATCTTCATTGTGCGAAGACGAGAAAATTGCAGAGAAGAAGGAGCTGCAGCCATGGTCGTCCACTCCCGCTCGCACGCCATCGCCGCCGTCGCCGCCGCGCCGCCGCCCGCGCGTCTCCGCCCGCCACCGTCGCGCCGCCGTGCGCCCCGCCGCCTCCGTTTGCTACCCGGGATCTCGCTCGCGTCGCCGAGCGCTCCGCCCGCTCTTGGCCGGCACCCCGAGCTGTTGTTCAGCTCGTGCGCCCGCGCCCCCGGAGCTCCGCCCCCCCCACCACCGTCGACCTCCGCCCTAGCCCGCCGGAGCTTCGCTCTTGCCTCCGCCGCCCGCCATTCCGCCCCGCCCGAACCGGCGCCGGATCCGCCCTCATCTTGAACCCCGATCACAGCAACCCAGAAAATGGGTATGGCAGCCCTTCTTGGCCCGTTTTGGCCGCCTTCCCGAGCTCGGATGCTCGGCCCGCTTTGAGGAAAGTCGATCCTCGCGTCGTCCTCGTCGTTTTGGTCCGCTCGGCTCGCTAATCCGGTGAGTTTAACTCACTAAACCTCGCTTAGAGGGTTAATTATGCTTTAGGTGTGCTTAGTTTATGTTAAGTGTGATTAGGTGGTTAGTTTGATTTATTTAAGTGTGGATTATATTAATGTGTTTAATTAGCTTAAATTGTGTTTAAATTAAAGTTAAGTGGTGTTTATATTAATATAAACCTTGATGTGACAAAAATGAATTTACTTTTGATTTATTTAAATATCTCGAAATTATTGAATAATTAAATAATATTTTAATATTCGAAATTATTAAAATATTATTATTTAATTATTTTCGGAATAAATATAATTATTTATTAAATTCCGCAAATTTTGGTCGGGACCCTAAATTCTCAGAATTTCGTACCGGTCGCTACGGTACATTCGGATTTTGAAATTGATGATTGGATATTTTAAATTGAGTGTGGATCGTGAAAAATATGGATATTATTATTATATTAATTTTCGGAATAAATTTAATTATTTAATAAATTCTGAAAATTTTTTTGGGAACCTTATTTACTCAGAATTTCGTGCCGATCGCTGCTGTGCATTTAGAATTTGATATTGATGATTGGTTGTGGCGAATTGAGTGTGATTGCGATATATATGGATTCTTTGTAAATTTCTAAGTGTGGGAATTGAGGAGAGATGAGGTAGTGAATATGCCACCTATTAGGGGTCGCGCCCGGTGGGGCCGTTTTATGCCACCTATTAGAGGTCGCGCCCGATGGGGCCGTGATATGCCACCTGATAAAGGTCGCGCCCGGTGGGGGCCGTTTTATGCCACCTATTAGAGGTCGCGCCCGATGGGGCCGTGATATGCCACCTGATAAAGGTCGCGCCCAGTGGGGCCGTTTTATGCCACCTATTAGAGGTCGCGCCCGATGGGGCCGTGATATGCCACCTGATAAAGGTCGCGCCCAGTGGGGCCGTTTTATGCCACCTATTAGAGGTCGCGCCCGATGGGGCCGTGATATGCCACCTGATAAAGGTCGCGCCCAGTGGGGCCGTTTTATGCCACCTATTAGAGGTCGCGCCCAATGGGGCCGTGAATTGCCACCTGTTAAAGGTCGCGCCGATTAGGGCCGTAGTTGAGAGCAATGATTGATTTGCTAGAATGACATGAAATCGGCCGAGTCGATTGATCGCTGAGACGATCCAAGTGGTTGAATTGTTTTGATAATGTGATTGAGCCACGGTTGTTTGGTTATCATAATTGCACGTGGTTGGTTTATATAAATTGTGCTAACCTGCGGATGAAGGCCGAGGCGAGGTAAGTCTTCGGTGATGTGGCTAGGCCACCGGGCGTATTTTCTTTCTAATAGGGGTTTAGGGGTTGAACTTGCCGAGACGTGGTCTCGGTGGTTATTGAATAACCATTTCGGGTCCCCGATGGACGGAGCGGCCGATAGCTTTGGTTGGCCTTGAAGAGTTGGAGAAGTGAAGTCATAAGGATTGGAGATCGTGTACGTCTTGTAGGTCGTAGGATAATCTCTTTTTAAGAGCCGAGTCTTTTGTAGACTTTTGGCCGTAGACCTCGTTTGTAATTTCGTTGATTTACGAAAGTGTTATGTTGTGATTTTGTTTCCCTTTTCTATCCCAAGTTAAATGTTGTCAGGGGATTTGTTTCGCTTCCGCATGCGTAAAGAAATGAATGGGTCGGCGACATATCCTGGGATGTCGCATTCAAGATCGACCGTAGTGGGATGTGCGCGCGCTCGGGTTCGGGCGTGACATCCCCGTTCAAGTGGTATCAGAGCATGGTCTGTATATGGAGTGATAAGGTGCGATGAGTCTTGGGATAGTTAGTAGGAAAGGCTTTTAATATGCTGATGCATGTCGTTGATAGCTGATTGGTAGCTTGTTTGTGGGGTCACTCAAATTCAACCTGGTGTTGGAATTGAAAAACAGTGTCTATAAGAACCCGTAGATGAGTGACTAGGAGTGGAGAACTCCTTGGAGAAGGTTGGTAGGACCTATACCTCGGGGTAGGATGCTTGACAAGAGTCGGTACACTGAGGTAGAGCGCAGCTTAGACCCGCGCGAGTGTGAGAGTACCGCCGCAAGTCGGTGCTTGAGAATGTTATAGCACCGAATGATCCTAGGTTTAATAGGATTGTTAAGGCGCTAGTGTTCCTTGGAAGCTCGTTGGGTCGCAAGTTCGGATCGAGCCGCCGATGTTGCTATTGTTTCTATTGCCGCGTGTTTTGACCGTTGTTATTGTCATGCCTGTTGAAGCCTAATCTGGAGTTGTAATCGAGGATCAAGTCTTCGTATCTCGAGTCAAGGTTCGTTTAGATAGAGATGAAAATCGGTTGGGGAGAAAAGCCGATGTCGAAGAAAGATGCCTTGTTTCACCCAACCGAAGAGTTGAGTTGGAAAGTCGGTTCTTAACTCGATCGATGTGTGTTGCGTCCGTAAGAAAAGACAGGGATCTGCTCCGTGCTGTAAGAGAGACAGGACTTGTTACAAGGGTCGCCAACAAAGCCATTTGATCAAAGATGGCTTGTATAGATGGATGGAACTATAGCTTGTTTCTGCATCGTTGTTGATAAGAAAAGAACAGGGAAACATGCTTCGGGACATTTAGTGGGGTACTTGGAATGGACTTCAGTGCAAGGCAAGGAATGGTGCATGATGTTCCTTGATGGGAAGTAGATGACTCCATGATTGTGTGCTGAGTTTGTGGAAAAAGAGGCTGAGTCAACCCAATGTCGAGTAAAAAAGAGAGCATGCTTTGAATATGGCTAGCACGATCATTGGGTTAGGAACTGTCCGTGTAAGTTCAGGAGAATGTAAGCACTGTTACTGCAGATAGAATGCCACTAGGATGGCGAAAGGAATAATAATGGATCGACTATGCATTAATCAAGGGAAGAATTGTCAAATTTGTAGTCGAATAAAGAGAAATGGAGTTCGCTATAGTTGAATTAGGTTTGCATGTATGACTTGGAAGTCATTTATGAAAGGGTCCGGCTCGAGGAGCTCCCCTAAGGCTCCTTACCATATGGTATTACCAAGTTAAAAGGACCTTCGATCCACATTATTCGTCACTTTGAAGAACTTGGTGCGAATCTACATGGAAGTGTTGAATAGGAGAATATGGAGATTCATACGTTCCGAGGTATTTTCCGAAGAATTGTCATCACCTTGGGGAGCACTTGTTCTATTCATGAAGAAGAAAGTTGTTTCGTTGTGTTTGTACATTGATATTCCTCGAGATCGGGGAGCACGGAAGGAGAAATGTGGTTCGTGTGGTCATCGATATTCTTCAAGAGGTTCATCAATTGAGAATCGGGAGAAAGACATACCGAAGTTAGCATCTCGCACTCGATACAGCAATTGTGAGTTCACTTTGTAATAATGTGTGGTTTGATGGACACCTTAATTGTTTGTTTGGGTCTAATGTGCATAATGTTTAAGGGTACTTGAATCGGTCTTGATCGTGTTCATTGAAGTTATCCTAGTGTGTCCAAAGAGTGCGAGAGAGCACGAGAGATATTTGGAGAGGGTACTTCAGACCTTGAGTGCTTTTGGATTTTACGATAAACTTAGCAAGTGTGAGTTTTAGATGACTCGTGTTGCGCTCCTAGGTCACGTGATTTCAGGCGAAGAAATCTCCGTAGACCCCGTCCAAGATTAAAGCAAGGAACGCTTAGTCGAGATTGACTACAAGTGATAGAGATTAGAAGTTTTGGGGATTAGCGGGATATTACGAAGTTTTGTGGAAGGGATTTCAGCGTCGGTGTTGCGTTGATTCGACTACGAGGAAGTAAGAAAAGTTTGTGTGACGGATAAGTGCGAGCGTAGTTTTCAAGAGCTTAAAAAAAAAAAAAAAAAAAAAAAAAAAAAAAAAAAAAGAGGCTGACTACCGCACTTGTGCTTACTATTCCATTTGGTCATAGAAGTGATGAGATATATAGTGATGCATCGTTGAAAGGATTGGGTTGTGTGTTGATACAACAGATAGGGTTGTGGCATATGCGCCCGTCGTTGAGACCTCGGGAGTTGAATATGAGATATCGTCGCTGGATGGAACTCATTAAGGATTACAACTATGATATTTTGCATCACTCTGGAAAAGTAAGCAAAGTCGTAGATGCACTGAGTCGAGAGTCCTTAGTTGCATAGTTGGTACTCAAGGATTGGATCTCATTTGAGAAATTTTGAAATTCGGTTTTCAAATCTAAGGTAGGCCACCTTTTGAATCTTATGACTACCCTCAGAATTGAGCCGAGAGTTCAGATCAGAATCAAATTGCTTCAAAGTGGACATTCAGAAATTTAGAGACTTTATAAGAGAATGCAAGAGAGATGTTGATTTTCAGATTTCTAAGATAGAACGCTAAAGTTCGAGGATGATTGTGTGTAATTGATGATGTAGTTAAAGAAGATATCTTATGGGAAGCTAATCATAGTAATTTCAGCGTTGTCCGATAGTTAGATCTTGTTTTGACGATCTTGATTTTCGACTGATTTCGATTGGTTAAATCGGGCATTTCATCGACGCGATTACGTGTTTTTCTCGAGTTGGCCACTTACGAGATAACTAGGCTAGTTGGGTGAGTTATTAAGGACTTTAAGGAAAATAGACTTGACAATTCGACCAGGAATCGACTTCTCGACCGTGCTCATCTTTAGAGATCAATACGGCACAGTTAAAAATCGAATTAAGATCAGAGATAGGTCGGTTCGACTGAGATGAATGACCGATCGTGGGTGACTCCACTCAATTGGAAAACTCTCATTGACTCGATACTAATTTGATTTTACCGTCGTTTTGGTATCCCGTGTCCGTATTTGAATCATCGAGATTTCACGACCCTCGAGAGTCACCAATGTGTCGAGTGAGTTCATCGTGGCTCGAAGAAAATCGACCACGGGTCATTTGTCCTAAAGAGCTCTGAAAACTACCTAATAGCCTAGGTTACACTAAAAGCGTGTCGGAGTGAAATTAACCGCCAATCTAAATTTGATTTCAGAAATTAGAGATTCTGTTTTGTCATAAAGTGGGTACACCGAAGTGTGTGTATATCATATAAATCATCTGCATGGAGTGTCAGGGATGAATTGTATTTCAAATCTAGATACGATGTTCCAAGTTGGTAGAGCTTTCAGATGGTTCTTTCTTTAAGCAGTGCATAGCAGAGAATGCATGATTTCAATTGCTGAGATGAAGTCAAGGAAAGAAAGATCACAGGCCAGGGTCAGTATAGTAGTCAGTGATTGCAGTTTTCAAGATCAGTGTCAGAGTTATATCATATCTTAACCAGAGGTTCCTAGTTTCAGTAGATCAGTCAGATAGTTTCTTTTTAATCAGTGTAGAGCAGAGTGTATAGGACTTCAGTCGGTTGAGATGAGATCAGGGATCAGAAAATCGCAAGTCCAGAGTTGGTTCAGAAATCAATGATTCAGTCGCAATTATCAGAGATAGTTTAGAGATTGCTCGAATCACCGGTTAGCTTCGCCGATTTGGTTGGAAGACCTTTGGAATTTTAGGTGAGCAAGTGTTTAGCATTTTGAACTCGAAGTGGTTTTGACAAGATAGCAGTGATTTGGCAGTATTGGTACTTAAGGTTACTGAAGGAGCAACTAGAGAAACCGAAGATTCAATGAGACAATTGTACCCCCACCTTTATGTTTAAGAATTGGCAAAGGTTTAAATTTCGAGGACGAAATTTTTATAAGGGGGGAAGAGTTGTGACATCCCGATTTTTCCGATTCTATTTTCAATAAATTGAGACGGGCATTTCGTTGGCACGCATATAGTTCTTTTCCTTGAGTTGGCCACTCATGTGGAAACTAGTCTATCGGGTGAAGCCGCTAAGAGTTTCTAATGCATCGAGACTCGAGAATTTGACCGGAACCGACCTTTCGACCGAGCTAGTCTGCAAGGTTCATTACGGCACAATTAAAATCGATTAAAGATTGGAGATAGGTCGACTCGACAGAGGCATGTGATCGAGTGTGGGTGATTCCACCGGATCGCACCATTCTTGTCGATTGGCACTAGACCGACTTTTCTATCGATTGGGTACCCCGTGTTCGTATTTGAAACCTCGAGATTACCTCGACAACCGAAAGTCGCCAATGTTTCAAAGATGTACATTGTGGCTTGAGATGATCAACCACAAGTCGAAATGCATGAAAATTTCTAAAGGCTACCCGGTAGGTTGGGCCGCGCTAGTATCGTGCCAAAGTGAAATTAACCGTGGAATTGAGATCGAATTTAGAAATTGGAAGTCTGGGTGTGTCACAAATCATTTCAAGATCATTGAATCATCTTTGGAAGATTTTTCATGCAAGCCGAGTTTTTAGCAAAATAATCAAGAAATGGTTAATTTGACCCGAGAAATAGTAGGCTCGTCTTTGGTTGTGCTTTTGGGACTTAAGTTGGTTCTATAGACAAGTGAAGATGTGAATTGAAGTGTGGTGACATTGGATTAATTTTATGGACTTCAATTTGATTCAATTGGAAGAGAATCAAGTGGAATTGAAGAATTTGTTGTACAAAGTTTCATGTCCCGGCGGAAAAGTAAAATGAACCCATTGGAGAAAGGTTGTGGGAGATAGTGGAAGATGACCTCATGTGAGGTCATGGTGGGCCATGTGTGAGGGATTAAAGAAAAGGAAAAAGAAAAGAAAAGAGCCCCCACTCCTTCTCTCTCCTCCCTCTCTTCCTCCTCTCTCCCGTTGGCTTCTCCTCCATCTTCATTGTGCGAAGACCAGAAAATTTCAGAGAAGAAGGAGCTGCAGCCATGGTCGTCCACTCCCGCCGCACGCCATCGCGCCGTCGCGGCGCCGCCGCCGCCGCCGCGCGTCCCCCGCGCTCACCGCGCAGCCCCGCGAGCTGCTCCGCCGCCGCCTCCGTTTGCTACCCGGGATCTCGAATCTGGTCCCGGACGCCGAGCGCCAGCGCTCCGCCTATCGCCGTTCGCCCCCGCCGCCGCTCGCGCATCTACCTCGCGCTGCGCGCTACCGCGCGCTCGCTCCGCCCGCTCGCCCGGCTCGTCGTCCCGAGCTGCTGTTCGCTTCAGCGCAAGCCCGCCGGAGCTCATTCGCCTTGCCTCACCGCCATAGCTCCTCCGCCCTTTCCGACCCGAACCGGCGCCGGATCCGCCTCTCAACCTTGAACCGCCGCGGACAGCAGCTGCAGAAAATGGGTATGGCAGCCCCTTCTTGGCCCGTTTTGGCCGCCTTCCCGAGCCCGGATGCTCGGCCCGCTTTGAGGAAAGTCGATCCTCGCGTCGTCCTCGTCGTTTTGGTCGCTCGGCTCGCTAATCCGGTGAGTTTAACTCACTAAACCTCGCTTAGAGGGTTAATTATGCTTTAGGTGTGCTTAGTTTATGTTAAGTGTGATTAGGTGGTTAGTTTGATTTATTTAAGGGTGGTTTATATTAATGTGTTTAATTAGCTTAAATTGTGTTTAAATTAAAGTTAAGTGGTTGTTTATATTAATATAAACCTTGATGTGACAAAAAATGAATTTACTTTTGATTTATTTAAATATCTCGAAATTATTGAATAATTAAATAATATTTTAATATTCGAAATTATTAAAATATTATTATTTAATTATTTTCGGAATAAATATAATTATTTATTAAATTCCGCAAATTTTGGTCGGGACCCTAAATTCTCAGAATTTCGTGCCGGTCGCTACGGTACATTCGGATTTTTGAAATTGATGATTGGATATTTTAAATTGAGTGTGGATCGTGAAAAATATGGATATTATTATTATATTAATTTTCGGAATAAATTTAATTATTTAATAAATTCTGAAAATTTTTTGGGAACCTTATTTACTCGAATTTCGTGCCGATCGCTGCTGTGCATTTAGAATTTGATATTGATGATTGGTTGTGGCGAATTGAGTGTGATTGCGATATATATGGATTCTTTGTAAATTTCTAAGTGTGGGAATTGAGGAGAGATGAGGTAGTGAATATGCCACCTATTAGAGGTCGCGCCCGGTGGGGCCGTTTTATGCCACCTATTAGAGGTCGCGCCCGATGGGGCCGTGATATGCCACCGATAAAGGTCGCGCCCGGTGGGGCCGTTTTATGCCACCTATTAGAGGTCGCGCCCGATGGGGCCGTGATATGCCACCCGATAAAGGTCGCGCCCAATGGGGCCGTTTTATGCCACCTATTAGAGGTCGCGCCCAATGGGGCCGTGATATGCCACCCGATAAAGGTCGCGCCCGGTGGGGCCGTTTTATGCCACCGATTAGAGGTCGCGCCCGATGGGGCCGTGATATGCCACCTGATAAAGGTCGCGCCCAGTGGGGCCGTTTTATGCCACCTATTAGAGGTCGCGCCCAATGGGGCCGTGAATTGCCACCTGTTAAAGGTCGCGCCGAGTAGGGCCGTAGTTGAGAGCAATGATTGATTTGCTAGAATGACATGAAATCGGCCGAGTCGATTGATCGCCGAGACGATCCAAGTGGTTGAATTGTTTTGATAATGTGATTGAGCCACGGTTGTTTGGTTATCATAATTGCACGTGGTTGGTTTATATAAATTGTGCTAACCTCGCGATGAAGGCCGAGGCGAGGTAAGTCTTCCGGTGATGTGGCTAGGCCACCCGGGGCGTATTTTCTTTCTAATAGGGGTTTAGGGGTTGAACTTGCCGAGACGTGGTCTCGGTGGTTATTGAATAACCATTTCAGTCCCGATGGACGGAGCGGCCGAGATAGCTTTGGTTGGCCATGAAGAGTTGGAGAAGTGAAGTCATAAGGATTGGAGATCGTGTACGTCTTGTAGGTCGTAGGATAATCTCTTTTTAAGAGCCGATCTTTTGTAGACTTTTGGCCGTAGACCTCTGTTTGTAATTTCGTTGATTTACGAAAGTGTTATGTTGTGATTTTGTTTCCTGCTTTTCTATCCCAAGTTAAATGTTGTCGGGGATTTGTTTCGCTTCCGCATGCGTAAAGAAATGAATGGGTCGGCGACATATCCTGGGATGTCGCATTTTAGATCGACCGTAGTGGGATGTGCGCGCGCTCGGGGTTCGGGGCGTGACATCCCCGTTTAAGTGGTATCAGAGCATGGTCTGTATATGGAGTGATAAGGTGCGATGAGTCTTGGGATAGTTAGTAGGAAATGCTTTTAATATGCTTTGATGCATGTGGTTGATAGTTGATTGGTAGTATGTTTGTGGGGTCACTCAAATTCTAACCCGGTGTTGGAATTGAAAAACAAAGTGTCTATATAGAGTCTGTAGCATGAGTGACTAGGAGTGGAGAACTCCTTGGAGAAGGTTGGTAGGACCTATACCTCGGGGTAGGATGCGACAAGAGTCGGTACCCGAGGTAGAGCGCGCTGCTTAGACCAGCGCGAGTGTGAGAGTACCGCCGCAAGTCGGTGCTGAGAATGTTATAGCACCGAATGATCCTAGGTTTAATAGGATTGTTAAGGCGCTAGTGTTGCTTGGAAGCTCGTTGGGTCAGTAAGTTCAGGACCGAGTCGTTGATGTTGCTATTGTTTCTATTGCTTTGCCGTGTTTTGACCGTTGTTATTGTCATGCCTGTTGAAGCCTAATCTGGAGTTGTAATCGAGGATCAAGTCTTCGTATCTGAGTCAAGGTTCAGTTTAGACAGAGATGAAAATCGGTTGGGGAGAAAAGCCGATGTCAGAAGAAAGATGCCCTGTTTCACCCAACCTGAAGAGTTGAGTTGGAAAGTCAGTGCTCAACTCGATCGATGTGTGTTGCGTCTGTAAGAAAAGACATGGATTCGTTCCGTGCTGTAAGAGGGAAAGGACTTGTTACGGGTGTCGCCAGTAAAGCCATTTGATCAAAGATGGCTTGTATAGATGGATGGAACTATAGCTGTTTCTGCATCGTTGTTGATAAGACAGAACAGGGGAAACATGCTTCGGGACATTTAGTGGGGTACTTGGAACAGACCCCAGTGCAAGGAATGGTGCATGATGTTCCTTGATGGGAAGTAGATGACTCCATGATTGTGTGCTGAGTTTGTGGAAAAAGAGAGTGAGTCAACCCAATGTCAGAGTAAAAAGAGAGCATGCTTTGAATATGGCTAGCACGATCATTGGGTTAGGAACTGTCCGTGTAAGTTCAGGAGAATGTAAGCACTGTTACTGCAGATAGAATGCCACTAGGATGGCGAAAGGAATAATAATGGATCGACTATGCATTAATCAAGGGAAGAATTGTCAAATTGGGAGTTATGTAGTCGAAAGAGAAATGGAGTTTTCGCAATGAATTAGCACTCTAACTATAGTTGTATCTCGAGCTTATGTATGACTTGGAAGTCATTTATGAAAGGGTCCCTAAGGCTCCTTACGTGGCGGATGGTATTACCAAGTTAAAAGAAAGGACCTTCGATCTGTTATTCGTGAAGGTGCAGATGCGAATCTACATGGAAGTGTTGAATAGGAGATTCATACGTTCCGAATATGCATCACCTTGGGGAGCACTTGTTCTATTCATGAAGAAGAAAGTTGTTTCGTTGTGTTTGTACATTGATATTCCTCGAGATCGGTGGAGGTGTTGGATGTATCATCATAACCTTGAGGTTCGGGAGAAAGACATACATCGATATTCTTCAAGCATCTCGCACTATCATCAATTGAGAATCGGCAATTGTGAGTTCACTGTAATAATGTGTGGTTTGATGGACACCTTAATTGTTTGTTTGGGTCTAATGTGCATAATGTTTAAGGGTACTTGAATCAGTCGTGATCGTGTTCATTGAAGTTATCCTGGTGTGTCCAAAGAGTGCAGAGGAGCACGAGAGATATTTGGAGAGGGTACTTCAGACCTTGAGTGCTTTTGGATTTTACGATAAACTTAGCAAGTGTGAGTTTTAGATGACTCGTGTTGCGCTCCTAGGTCACGTGATTTCAGGCGAAGAAATCTCCGTAGACCCCGTCCAAGATTAAAGCGGGAACATTGTTAGTCGAGATTGACTACAGTGATAGAGATTAGAAGTTTTTGGGGATTAGCAGGATATTACAGAAGTTTTGTGGAAGGGATTTCAGCGTCAGTGTTGCAGTTGATTCGACTACTGAGGAAGTAAGAAAAGTTTGTGTAGACAGATAAGTGCGAGCGTAGTTTTCAAGAGCTTAAGCAGAAGCTGACTATCGCACTTGTGCTTACTATTCCATTTGGTCATAGAAGTGATGAGATATATAGTGATGCATCGTTTAAAGGATTGGGTTGTGTGTGATACAGCAGGATAGGGTTGTGGCATATGCGCCCCGTCAGTGGAGACCTCAGGAGTTGAATATGAGATATCGTCGCTGGATGGAACTCATTAAGGATTACAACTATGATATTTTGCATCACTCTGGAAAGGTGAGCAAAGTTGCAGATGCACTGAGTCGAGAGTCCTTAGTTGCATAGTTGGTACTCAAGGATTTGATCTTAATTGAGAAAGTTTGAAATTCGGTTTTCAAATCTAAGGTAGGCCACCTTTGGAATCTTATGATTACCCTCAGAATTGAGCCGAGAGAGCAGATCAGAATCAAATTGCTTCAGTGGACAGATTCAGAAATTTAGGAGACTTTATAAGAGAATGCAGATGAGAGAGATGTTGATTTTCAGATTTCTGAAGATAGAACGCTAAAGTTCTGAGGATGATTGTGTGTAATTGATGATGTAGAGATTAAAGAAGATATCTTATGGGAAGCTAATCATAGTAATTTCAGCGTTGTCCAGATAGTACGAATAGATCTTGTTTTGACTGTGTGACATCTTGATTTTCAGACTCTGATTTCGATTGGTTAAATTGGGCATTTCATCGACGCGATTACGGTGTTTTCTCCCGAGTTGGCCACTTACGAGATAACTAGACTAGTTGGGTGAGTTATTAAGGACTTTAAGGAAAATAGACTTGACAATTCGACCAGGAATCGACTTCTCGACCGTGCTCATCTTTAGAGATCATTACGGCACAGTTAAAAATCGAATTAAGATCAGAGATAGGTCCGTTCGACCGTGATGAATGACCGATCGTGGGTGACTCCACTAAATTGGAAAACTCTCGTCGACCGATACTAATTTGATTTTACTTGTCGTTTTGGTATCCTGTGTCCGTATTTGAATCATCGAGATTTCACGACCCTCGAGAGTCGCCAATGTGTCGAGTGAGTTCATCGTGGCTCGAAGAAAATCGACCACGGGTCATTTGTCCTAAAGAGCTCTGAAAACTACCTAATAGCCTAGGTTACACTAAAAGCGTGTCGGAGTGAAATTAACTGCCAATCTAAATTTGATTTCAGAAATTAGAGATTCTGTCTTGTCATAAAGTGGGTACACCGAAGTGTGTGTATATCATATAAATCATCTGCATGGAGTGTCAGGGATGAATTGTATTTCAAATCTAGATACGATGTTCCAAGTTGGTAGAGCTTTCAGATGGTTCTTTCTTTAAGCAAAGTGCATAGCGAGAGAATGCATGATTTCAATTGCCGAGATGAAGTCAAGGAAAGAAAGATCACGGGCCGGGGTCGATATAGTAGTCGGTGATTGCGTTTTCAAGATCGGTGTCGAGTTATATCATATCTTAACCGAGGTTCCTAGTTTCGGTAGATCGCCGATAGTTTCTTTTTAATCAGTGTAGAGCAGAGTGTATAGGACTTCAGTCGGTTGAGATGAGATCAGGGATCAGAAAATCGCAAGTCCAGAGTTGGTTCAGAAATCAATGATTCAGTCGCAATTATCAGAGATAGTTTAGAGATTGCTCAGAATCACCAGTTAGCTTCGCCGATTTGGTGCTGAAGACCTTTGGAATTTTAGGTGAGCAAGTGTTTAGCATTTTGAACTCGAAGTGGTTTTGACAAGATAGCAGTGATTTGGCAGTATTGGTACTTAAGGTTACTGAAGGAGCAACTAGAGAAACCGAAGATTCAATGAGACAATTGTACCCCCACCTTTATGTTTAAGAATTGGCAAAGGTTTAAATTTCGAGGACGAAATTTTTATAAGGGGGGAAGAGTTGTGACATCCCGATTTTTCCGATTCTATTTTCAATAAATTGAGACGGGCATTTCGTTGGCACGCATATAGTTCTTTTCCTGGAGTTGGCCACTCATGTGGAAACTAGTCTATCGGGTGAAGCTGTTAAGAGTTTCTAATGCATCAGACTCGAGAATTTGACCAGGAAGCGACCTTTCGACCGAGCTAGTCTGCAAGGTTCATTACGGCACAATTAAAATCGATTAAAGATTGGAGATAGGTCGACTCGACAGAGGCATGTGATCGAGTGTGGGTGATTCCACCGGATCGCACCATTCTTGTCGATTGGCACTAGACCGACTTTTCTATCGATTGGGTACCCCGTGTTCGTATTTGAAACCTTGAGATTACCTCGACAACCGAAAGTCGCCAATGTTTCAAAGATGTACATTGTGGCTTGAGATGATCAACCACAAGTCGGATGCATGAAAATTTCTAAAGGCTACCCGGTAGATTGGGCGCGCTAGTATCGTGCCAAAGTGAAATTAACCGTGGAATTGAGATCGAATTCAGAAATTGGAAGTCTGGGTGTGTCACAAATCATTTCAAGATCATTGAATCATCTTTGGAAGATTTTTCATGCAAGCCGAGCGTTTTAGCAAAATAATCAAGAAATGGCTGATTTGACCCGAGAAATAGTAGGCTCGTCTTTGGTTGTGCTTTTGGGACTTAAGTTGGTTCTATAGACAAGTGAAGATGTGAATTGAAGTGTGGTGACATTGGATTAATTTTATGGACTTCAATTTGATTCAATTGGAAGAGAATCAAGTGGAATTGAAGAATTTGTTGTACAAAGTTTCATGTCCCTGGAAAAGTAAAATGAACCCATTGGAGAAAGGTTGTGGGAGATAGTGGAAGATGACCTCATGTGAGGTCATGGTGGGCCATGTGTGAGGGATTAAAGAAAAGGAAAAAGAAAAGAAAAGAGCCCCCACTCCTTCTCTCTCCTCCCTCTCTTCCTCCTCTCTCCCGTTGGCTTCTCCTCCATCTTCATTGTGCGAAGACCAGAAAATTTCAGAGAAGAAGGAGCTGCAGCCATGGTCGTCCACTCCCGCCGCACGCCATCGTCGCCGTCGCGGTCGCCGCCGCCCTGCGCCACCCGCGCGTCTCTGCCCGCTCACCGTCGCAGCCCCGCGAACTGCTCTGCCCAGCCGCCTCCGTTTGCTACCCGGATCTCGAATCTGGTCGGACGCCGAGCAAAACCAGCGGCTCCGCCTATCGCCGTTCGCCCGTCGCCGCCGTCGCGCATCTACCTCGCGCTCGCCCGCGCCGGCCGCGCGCCGCTCCGCCCGCTCGCCCGGCTCGTCGTCCCGAGCCTCCGCCAGCTTCGCGCAAGAGCCGCCGGAGCTCATTCGTCGCCGCCGCCCACCGCCATAGCTCCTCCGCCCTTTCCGACCCGAACCGGCGCCGATCCGCCTCTCTCAACCTTGAACCGCCGCGGACAGCAGCTGCAGAAAATGGGTATGGCAGCCCCTTCTTGGCCCGTTTTGGCCGCCTTCCCGAGCCCGGATGCTCGGCCCGCTTTGAGGAAAGTCGATCCTCGCGTCGTCCTCGTCGTTTTGGTTCGCTCGGCTCGCTAATCCGGTGAGTTTAACTCACTAAACCTCGCTTAGAGGGTTAATTATGCTTTAGGTGTGCTTAGTTTATGTTAAGTGTGATTAGGTGGTTAGTTTGATTTATTTAAGGGTGGTTTATATTAATGTGTTTAATTAGCTTAAATTGTGTTTAAATTAAAGTTAAGTGGGTGTTTATATTAATATAAACCTTGATGTGACAAAAATGAATTTACTTTTGATTTATTTAAATATCTCGAAATTATTGAATAATTAAATAATATTTTAATATTCGAAATTATTAAAATATTATTATTTAATTATTTTCGGAATAAATATAATTATTTATTAAATTCCGCAAATTTTGGTCGGGACCCTAAATTCTCAGAATTTCGTACCGGTCGCTACGGTACATTCGGATTTTGAAATTGATGATTGGATATTTTAAATTGAGTGTGGATCGTGAAAAATATGGATATTATTATTATATTAATTTTCGGAATAAATTTAATTATTTAATAAATTCTGAA
The DNA here is from genome assembly GCF_016545825.1 of Eucalyptus grandis. Lineage (NCBI taxonomy): Eukaryota > Viridiplantae > Streptophyta > Magnoliopsida > Myrtales > Myrtaceae > Eucalyptus > Eucalyptus grandis. The sequence continues at coordinate 3,594,068 of NC_052620.1, forward strand.
AATTTTTTTGGGAACCTTATTTACTCGAATTTCGTGCCGATCGCTGCTGTGCATTTAGAATTTGATATTGATGATTGGTTGTGGCGAATTGAGTGTGATTGCGATATATATGGATTCTTTGTAAATTTCTAAGTGTGGGAATTGAGGAGAGATGAGGTAGTGAATATGCCACCTATTAGAGGTCGCGCCCGGTGGGGCCGTTTTATGCCACCTATTAGAGGTCGCGCCCGATGGGGCCGTGATATGCCACCGATAAAGGTCGCGCCCGGTGGGGCCGTTTTATGCCACCTATTAGAGGTCGCGCCCGATGGGGCCGTGATATGCCACCCGATAAAGGTCGCGCCCGGTGGGGGGGCCGTTTTATGCCACCTATTAGAGGTCGCGCCCGATGGGGCCGTGATATGCCACCGATAAAGGTCGCGCCCGGTGGGGCCGTTTTATGCCACCTATTAGAGGTCGCGCCCGATGGGGCCGTGATATGCCACCCGATAAAGGTCGCGCCCGGTGGGGCCGTTTTATGCCACCTATTAGAGGTCGCGCCCAATGGGGCCGTGAATTGCCACTGTTAAAGGTCGCGCCGAGTAGGGCCGTAGTTGAGAGCAATGATTGATTTGCTAGAATGACATGAAATCGGCCGAGTCGATTGATCGCCGAGACGATCCAAGTGGTTGAATTGTTTTGATAATGTGATTGAGCCACGGTTGTTTGGTTATCATAATTGCACGTGGTTGGTTTATATAAATTGTGCTAACCCGCGGATGAAGGCCGAGGCGAGGTAAGTCTTCCGGGTGATGTGGCTAGGCCACCCGGGGCGTATTTTCTTTCTAATAGGGGTTTAGGGGTTGAACTTGCCGAGACGTGGTCTCGGTGGTTATTGAATAACCATTTCGGGTCCCGATGGACGGAGCGGCCGATAGCTTTGGTTGGCCATGAAGAGTTGGAGAAGTGAAGTCATAAGGATTGGAGATCGTGTACGTCTTGTAGGTCGTAGGATAATCTCTTTTTAAGAGCCGTCTTTTGTAGACTTTTGGCCGTAGACCTCTCGTTTGTAATTTCGTTGATTTACGAAAGTGTTATGTTGTGATTTTGTTTCCCTTTTCTATCCCAAGTTAAATGTTGTCGGGGATTTGTTTCGCTTCCGCATGCGTAAAGAAATGAATGGGTCGGCGACATATCCCGGGATGTCGCATTCAAGATCGACCGTAGTGGGATGTGCGCGCGCTCGGGGTTCGGGGCGTGACATCCCCGTTCAAGTGGTATCAGAGCATGGTCTGTGTATGGAGTGATAAGGTGCGATGAGTCTTGGGATAGTTAGTAGGAAAGGCTTTTAATATGCTTGATGCATGTGGTTGATAGTTGATTGGTAGTATGTTTGTGGGGTCACTCAAATTCTAACCTGGTGTTGGAATTGAAAACGGCGTCTATATAGAGTCTGTAGCATGAGTGACTAGGAGTGGAGAACTCCTTGGAGAAGGTTGGTAGGACCTATACCTCGGGGTAGGATGCTGACAAGAGTCGGTACCCGAGGTAGAGCGCAGGCTTAGACCAGCGCGAGTGTGAGAGTACCGCCGCAAGTCGGTGCTTGAGAATGTTATAGCACCGAATGATCCTAGGTTTAATAGGATTGTTAAGGCGCTAGTGTTCCTTGGAAGCTCGTTGGGTCAGTAAGTTCAGGATCGAGCCGCCGCTGTTGCCGCTGTTTCTATTGCTGTCAGTGTTTTGACCGCCGTTGTTATTGTCATGCCTGTTGAAGCCTAATGCTGGAGTTGTAATCGAGGATCAAGTCTTCGTATCTCGAGTCAAGGTTCGGTTTAGACGAGAGATGAAAATCGGTTGGGGAGAAAAGCCGATGTCGAAGAAAGATGCCTGTTTCACCCAACCGAAGAGTTGAGTTGGAAAGTCGGTGCTCAACTCGATCGATGTGTGTTGCGTACGTAAGAAAAGACATGGATTCGTTCCGTCTTTGTAAGAGGGAAAGGACTTGTTACAAGGTGTCGCCGGTAAAGCCATTTGATCAAAGATGGCTTGTATAGATGGATGGAACTATAGCTGTTTCCGACGCATCGTTGTTGATAAGAACGAGAAATCAGGAAACATGCTTCGGGACATTTAGTGGGGTAGGAATGGACTTCGGTGCAAGGAAGGGTTTAGTGGGGTACTTGGAATGTGGCTAGACCCGATTGTCCGTATAAGTGCAAGGAATGGTGCATGATGTTCCTTGATGGGAAGTAGATGACTCCATGATTGTGTGCTTTGAGTTTGTGGAAAAGAGAGTGAGTCAACCCAATGTCGAGTAAAAAGAGAGCATGCTTTGAATATGGCTAGCACGATCATTGGGTTAGGAACTGGCGTGTCCGTGTAAGTTCGGGAGAATGTAAGTTTTGAATTATTAGAAAGGACCTTCGCGAGATAGAATGCCACTAGGATGGCGAAAGGAATAATAATGGATCGACTATGCATTAATCAAGGGAAGAATTGTCAAATTTGTAGTCAGAAAGAGAAATGGAGTTCGCAATTGAATTAGCACCCGGAACAGAGCCAGTCCCTAAGGCTCCTTACCGGATGGTATTACCAAGTTAAAAGAACTGAAGGTGCAGATGCAGGAAGTGTTGAATAGGAGATTCATACGTTCCAGTGCATCACCTTGGGGAGCACTTGTTCTATTCATGAAGAAGAAAGTTGTTTCGTTGTGTTTGTACATTGATATTCCTCGAGATCGACTGGAGGTCAGTGTATCATCAGTTGAGGTTCAGGGAGAAAGACATACCGAAGTTAGCATCTCGCACTCGATACAGCAATTGTGAGTTCACTGTAATAATGTGTGGTTTGATGGACACCTTAATTGTTTGTTTGGGTCTAATGTGCATAATGTTTAAGGGTACTTGAATCAGTCGTGATCGTGTTCATTGAAGTTATCCTGGTGTGTCCAAAGAGTGCGAGGGAGCACGAGAGATATTTGGAGAGGGTACTTCAGACCTTGAGTGCTTTTGGATTTTACGATAAACTTAGCAAGTGTGAGTTTTAGATGACTCGTGTTGCGCTCCTAGGTCACGTGATTTCAGGCGAAGAAATCTCCGTAGACCCCGTCCAAGATTAAAGCAGTGAACAGTTAGTCGAGATTGACTACAGTGATAGAGATTAGAAGTTTTTGGGGATTAGCAGGATATTACAGAAGTTTTGTGGAAGGGATTTCAGCGTCAGTGTTGCAGTTGATTCGACTACTGAGGAAGTAAGAAAAGTTTGTGTAGACAGATAAGTGCGAGCGTAGTTTTCAAGAGCTTAAAAAAAAAAAAAAAAAAAAAAGCGACTATCGCACTTGTGCTTACTATTCCATTTGGTCATAGAAGTGATGAGATATATAGTGATGCATCGTTTAAAGGATTGGGTTGTGTGTGATACAGCAGGATAGGGTTGTGGCATATGCGCCCCGTCAGTGGAGACCTCAGGAGTTGAATATGAGATATCGTCGCTGGATGGAACTCATTAAGGATTACAACTATGATATTTTGCATCACTCTGGAAAGGTGAGCAAAGTTGCAGATGCACTGAGTCGAGAGTCCTTAGTTGCATAGTTGGTACTCAAGGATTTGATCTTAATTGAGAAAGTTTGAAATTCGGTTTTCAAATCTAAGGTAGGCCACCTTTGGAATCTTATGATTACCCTCAGAATTGAGCCGAGAGAGCGAGATCGAATCAAATTGCTTCAAAGTGGACAGATTCAGAAATTTAGGAGACTTTATAAGAGAATGCAGATGAGAGAGATGTTGATTTTCAGATTTCTGAAGATAGAACGCTAAAGTTCTGAGGATGATTGTGTGTAATTGATGATGTAGAGATTAAAGAAGATATCTTATGGGAAGCTAATCATAGTAATTTCAGCGTTGTCCAGATAGTACGAATAGATCTTGTTTTGACTGTGTGACATCTTGATTTTCAGACTCTGATTTCGATTGGTTAAATTGGGCATTTCATCGACGCGATTACAGTGTTTTTCTCTGAGTTGGCCACTTACGAGATAACTAGACTAGTTGGGTGAGTTATTAAGGACTTTAAGGAAAATAGACTTGACAATTCGACCAGGAATCGACTTCTCGACCGTGCTCATCTTTAGAGATCATTACGGCACAGTTAAAAATCGAATTAAGATCAGAGATAGGTCTGTTCGACTGTGATGAATGACCGATCGTGGGTGACTCCACTAAATTGGAAAACTCTCGTCGACTGATACTAATTTGATTTTACTGTCGTTTTGGTATCCTGTGTCCGTATTTGAATCATCGAGATTTCACGACCCTCGAGAGTCGCCAATGTGTCGAGTGAGTTCATCGTGGCTCGAAGAAAATCGACCACGGGTCATTTGTCCTAAAGAGCTCTGAAAACTACCTAATAGCCTAGGTTACACTAAAAGCGTGTCGGAGTGAAATTAACTGCCAATCTAAATTTGATTTCAGAAATTAGAGATTCTGTCTTGTCATAAAGTGGGTACACCGAAGTGTGTGTATATCATATAAATCATCTGCATGGAGTGTCGGGGATGAATTGTATTTCAAATCTAGATACGATGTTCCAAGTTGGTAGAGCTTTCAGATGGTTCTTTCTTTAAACGGTGCATAGCAGAGAATGCATGATTTCAATTGCCGAGATGAAGTCAAGGAAAGAAAGATCACGGGCCGGGGTCGTATAGTAGTCGGTGATTGCGTTTTCAAGATCGGTGTCGAGTTATATCATATCTTAACCGAGGTTCCTAGTTTCATAGATCGCGATAGTTTCTTTTTAATCGGTGTAGAGCGAGTGTATAGGACTTCGCCGGTTGAGATGAGATCGGGGATCGAAAATCGCAAGTCCGAGTTGGTTCGAAATCAATGATTCGGTCGCAATTATCGAGATAGTTTAGAGATTGCTCGAATCACCCGCTTAGCTTCGCCGATTTGGTGCTTGAAGACCTTTGGAATTTTAGGTGAGCAAGTGTTTAGCATTTTGAACTCGAAGTGGTTTTGACAAGATAGCAAAGTGATTTGGCAACATTGGTACTTAAGGTTACGAAGGAGCAACTAGAGAAACCGAAGATTCAATGAGACAATTGTACCCCCACCTTTATGTTTAAGAATTGGCAAAGGTTTAAATTTCGAGGACGAAATTTTTATAAGGGGGGAAGAGTTGTGACATCCCGATTTTTCCGATTCTATTTTCAATAAATTGAGACGGGCATTTCGTTGGCACGCATATAGTTCTTTTCCTGGAGTTGGCCACTCATGTGGAAACTAGTCTATCGGGTGAAGCTGTTAAGAGTTTCTAATGCATCGACTCGAGAATTTGACCGAGAAGCGACCTTTCGACCGAGCTAGTCTCGCAAGGTTCATTACGGCACAATTAAAATCGATTAAAGATTGGAGATAGGTCGACTCGACATAGGCATGTGATCGAGTGTGGGTGATTCCACCGGATCGCACCATTCTTGTCGATTGGCACTAGACCGACTTTTCTATCGATTGGGTACCCCGTGTTCGTATTTGAAACCTTGAGATTACCTCGACAACCGAAAGTCGCCAATGTTTCAAAGATGTACATTGTGGCTTGAGATGATCAACCACAAGTCGATGCATGAAAATTTCTAAAGGCTACCCGGTAGATTGGGCCGCGCTAGTATCGTGCCAAAGTGAAATTAACCGTGGAATTGAGATCGAATTCAGAAATTGGAAGTCTGGGTGTGTCACAAATCATTTCAAGATCATTGAATCATCTTTGGAAGATTTTTCATGCAAGCCGAGCGTTTTAGCAAAATAATCAAGAAATGGCTGATTTGACCCGAGAAATAGTAGGCTCGTCTTTGGTTGTGCTTTTGGGACTTAAGTTGGTTCTATAGACAAGTGAAGATGTGAATTGAAGTGTGGTGACATTGGATTAATTTTATGGACTTCAATTTGATTCAATTGGAAGAGAATCAAGTGGAATTGAAGAATTTGTTGTACAAAGTTTCATGTCCCGGCGGAAAAGTAAAATGAACCCATTGGAGAAAGGTTGTGGGAGATAGTGGAAGATGACCTCATGTGAGGTCATGGTGGGCCATGTGTGAGGGATTAAAGAAAAGGAAAAAGAAAAGAAAAGAGCCCCCACTCCTTCTCTCTCCTCCCTCTCTTCCTCCTCTCTCCCGTTGGCTTCTCCTCCATCTTCATTGTGCGAAGACCAGAAAATTTCAGAGAAGAAGGAGCTGCAGCCATGGTCGTCCACTCCCGCCGCGCACGCCATCGTCGCCGCCGCGCCGGTCGCCGCCTCGCCGCCGCCGCCCGCGCGCTCCGCCCGCTCACCGTCGCAGCCCGCGAGCTGCTCCGCCCAGCCGCCTCCGTTTGCTACCCGGATCTCGAATCTGGCCGCCGGCAAACCAGCAGCTCCGCCTATCGCCGTTCGCCCGTCGCCGCCGTCGCGCATCTACCTCGCGCTCGCCCGCGCACCACCGCCGCCCGCCCGCTTCGCCCAGCTCGTCGTCCCGAGCTGCTGTTCAGCCTCGCGCAAGAGCCGCCGGAGCTCATTCGTCGCCGCCACCACCGCCATAGCTCCTCCGCCCTTTCCGACCCGAACCGGCGCCGGATCTGGCCTCTCTCAACCTTGAACCGCCGCGGACAGCAGCTGCAGAAAATGGGTATGGCAGCCCCTTCTTGGCCCGTTTTGGCCGCCTTCCCGAGCCCGGATGCTCGGCCCGCTTTGAGGAAAGTCGATCCTCGCGTCGTCCTCGTCGTTTTGGTTCGCTCGGCTCGCTAATCCGGTGAGTTTAACTCACTAAACCTCGCTTAGAGGGTTAATTATGCTTTAGGTGTGCTTAGTTTATGTTAAGTGTGATTAGGTGGTTAGTTTGATTTATTTAAGGGTGGTTTATATTAATGTGTTTAATTAGCTTAAATTGTGTTTAAATTAAAGTTAAGTGGGTGTTTATATTAATATAAACCTTGATGTGACAAAAATGAATTTACTTTTGATTTATTTAAATATCTCGAAATTATTGAATAATTAAATAATATTTTAATATTCGAAATTATTAAAATATTATTATTTAATTATTTTCGGAATAAATATAATTATTTATTAAATTCCGCAAATTTTGGTCGGGACCCTAAATTCTCAGAATTTCGTACCCAGGTCGCTACGGTACATTCGGATTTTGAAATTGATGATTGGATATTTTAAATTGAGTGTGGATCGTGAAAAATATGGATATTATTATTATATTAATTTTCGGAATAAATTTAATTATTTAATAAATTCTGAAAATTTTTTTTTGGAACCTTATTTACTCAGAATTTCGTGCCGATCGCTCGCCGTGCATTTAGAATTTGATATTGATGATTGGTTGTGGCGAATTGAGTGTGATTGCGATATATATGGATTCTTTGTAAATTTCTAAGTGTGGGAATTGAGGAGAGATGAGGTAGTGAATATGCCACCTATTAGAGGTCGCGCCCAGTGGGGCCGTTTTATGCCACCTATTAGAGGTCGCGCCCGATGGGGCCGTGATATGCCACCCGATAAAGGTCGCGCCTGGGGGGCCGTTTTATGCCACCTATTAGAGGTCGCGCCCGATGGGGCCGTGATATGCCACCGATAAAGGTCGCGCCCGGGGGGCCGTTTTATGCCACCTATTAGAGGTCGCGCCCGATGGGGCCGTGATATGCCACCTGATAAAGGTCGCGCCCAGTGGGGCCGTTTTATGCCACCTATTAGAGGTCGCGCCCGATGGGGCCGTGATATGCCACCGATAAAGGTCGCGCCCAGTGGGGCCGTTTTATGCCACCTATTAGAGGTCGCGCCCAATGGGGCCGTGAATTGCCACCTGTTAAAGGTCGCGCCGAGTAGGGCCGTAGTTGAGAGCAATGATTGATTTGCTAGAATGACATGAAATCGGCCGAGTCGATTGATCGCCGAGACGATCCAAGTGGTTGAATTGTTTTGATAATGTGATTGAGCCACGGTTGTTTGGTTATCATAATTGCACGTGGTTGGTTTATATAAATTGTGCTAACCTGCAGATGAAGGCTGAGGCGAGGTAAGTCTTCTGGGTGATGTGGCTAGGCCACCCGGGGCGTATTTTCTTTCTAATAGGGGTTTAGGGGTTGAACTTGCCGAGACGTGGTCTCGGTGGTTATTGAATAACCATTTCAGTCCCGATGGACGGAGCGGCGATAGCTTTGGTTGGCCATGAAGAGTTGGAGAAGTGAAGTCATAAGGATTGGAGATCGTGTACGTCTTGTAGGTCGTAGGATAATCTCTTTTTAAGAGCCAGTCTTTTGTAGACTTTTGGCCGTAGACCTCTGTTTGTAATTTCGTTGATTTACGAAAGTGTTATGTTGTGATTTTGTTTCCTGCTTTTCTATCCCAAGTTAAATGTTGTCAGGGGATTTGTTTCGCTTCCGCATGCGTAAAGAAATGAATGGGTCGGCGACATATCCTGGGATGTCGCATTCAAGATCGACCGTAGTGGGATGTGCGCGCGCTCGGGGTTCGGGGCGTGACATCCCCGTTCAAGTGGTATCAGAGCATGGTCTGTGTATGGAGTGATAAGGTGCGATGAGTCTTGGGATAGTTAGTAGGAAAGGCTTTTAATATGCTGATGCATGTGGTTGATAGTTGATTGGTAGTATGTTTGTGGGGTCACTCAAATTCTAACCTGGTGTTGGAATTGAAAAACAGGCGTCTATATGAGTCTCGTAGCATGAGTGACTAGGAGTGGAGAACTCCTTGGAGAAGGTTGGTAGGACCTATACCTCGGGGTAGGATGCGACAAGAGTCGGTACCCGAGGTAGAGCGCAGCTTAGACCAAATAGAGTGTGAGAGTACCGCCGCAAGTCGGTGCCGAGAATGTTATAGCACCGAATGATCCTAGGTTTAATAGGATTGTTAAGGCGCTAGTGTTCCTTGGAAGCTCGTTGGGTCGCAAGTTCGAGATCGAGCCGCCGTTTGCCGCCGTTTCTATTGCTACGCGTGTTTTGACCGCCGTTGTTATTGTCATGCCTGTTGAAGCCTAATCTGGAGTTGTAATCGAGGATCAAGTCTTCGTATCTCGAGTCAAGGTTCGGTTTAGACGAGAGATGAAAATCGGTTGGGGAGAAAAGCCGATGTCGAAGAAAGATGCCTGTTTCACCCAACCCGAAGAGTTGAGTTGGAAAGTCGGTGCTCAACTCGATCGATGTGTGTTGCGTCCGTAAGAAAAGACATGGATTCGTTCCGTCTTTGTAAGAGGGAAAGGACTTGTTACGGGTGTCGCCCGGTAAAGCCATTTGATCAAAGATGGCTTGTATAGATGGATGGAACTATAGCTGTTTCGCATCGTTGTTGATAAGACAGAACAGGGAAACATGCTTCGGGACATTTAGTGGGGTACTTGGAACAGACCCCAGTGCAAGGAATGGTGCATGATGTTCCTTGATGGGAAGTAGATGACTCCATGATTGTGTGCTGAGTTTGTGGAAAAAGAGAGTGAGTCAACCCAATGTCAGAGTAAAAAGAGAGCATGCTTTGAATATGGCTAGCACGATCATTGGGTTAGGAACTGTCCGTGTAAGTTCGGGAGAATGTAAGCACTGTATCTGCAGATAGAATGCCACTAGGATGGCGAAAGGAATAATAATGGATCGACTATGCATTAATCAAGGGAAGAAT
>NC_052620.1:3603815-3746762 GCF_016545825.1 Eucalyptus grandis
TAATTATTCATTATTTTTCCGGAAATTAGGTCGATAACCTATGATCTAAATTTCGTGCCGATTGCAATGGTGTGGTTAAATTCTGCAATCGGACATTAGTTTGTGCAAATTGAGTGCCGATTGGAATTTTGAGTATTTAATTCCAAATTATGAATTTCCAATATTTATTCGAAAATCTTGGGTGTCGGGTTTTAAACACTTAAAATGGTTTTCTATATGATATAAACCAGTGTGATTTTAAATTGGAGGTTATGAATTTTTTAGGTCCAATTGACCATGTATCCACATACGACTATTTTTCCGTGTATTTTTAATACGGAGGAAGTAGGCCAGATCACTATTTTAATTGAGGCATTTGAGTGGAATGCACGGTGTCCTAGGTCGAAGTTGATTGGATCATGTGTTGGTTAAGAAAATTGTCTTGAGCATTTACGCTAGACACTATTAAATCCCTTTTGGGTTACCCATGCATTAGGGTATCGGGTCGCAGTAGATTATGGACCTATACTCCTTCGGGAATGCTGTCTACGAGAGACGAAGCCATGCTCAGTGGGAAGAGACGATGCTTGGCTACGCTAGTAGACAGCCGAACATGGGAATCGGTTGTGCCTTGAGTGGCTTAATTAACCATTGAAATGCATGATTGGTTGAATTTGATGCGCCTAATTAATGACAAAATTGTGTGGTATAGTATGAGATGTGTCATAACGGTTTGGCCTTATAATCGGGACCTTTATGATTAATTGAGTTGATGAAGTTTCAATTGTTATGTCATTAGTTACATGCATTGAGATATGAACTGTTCTGACCTGTAGGAAAGAACTGAGGCGAGGTAGGTCCTCTGTGCTAATTGTGTGATTGTGTGGTTAGGACACCTCTTGGCATATTACCCTCCTAATCAGGGTTTAAAGCGTGAACTTGCTGAGATTTATATCTCACCCCATCGTGAGTTAAATTTTCAAGGTTGTTGAGTGGAGTACCTAGAGTCGAGAGGAGGTGATCGGAAGTGTAGGTTACTTAGGACCATTTCTTTTTGGGAAAGCCAGTCTTTGTGTCTTTTGGTTATAGACCTTGTACATGAACTCTATGTGAATACAAAAGCATGTTTCGTTTTGTGAATCTGTTGTCCCGCTTTTATATCCCGAGATGATTACTGTCAAGGGATTTATTTTTGCTTCTGCATGTGCAATAAAAAGAAAGGGTCGCCGACTCGTCCTAGAAAGTCGCAAAATTTTATCGACTGTAGAGGGATGGGCACGCCGGGGTTCAGGGCATGACAGGAAGACTTTGAAATTTGAACGAGTCAAACTTTTCCTTTAGATTCCTAGCTCTTCATGCTGTTTCGTCAACTGGAATCAAACTTGCTTAAAGAAGAGAAGAAAGCTTTTGGTCCCACTTCTCTGCTCTCACCCCGACGTTTCTCAGGCTTCCTGATCTAGAGACATCATAGCACGAAACGCGGGAATGGTGGCCATGGAATTCAGCTGAGTCGATGCAATTTGAACTCCCGTCAAAGTGATGAAATAGCGTGGGAAGTGTGTGCGCTTGAGGGACTTGGCCAAGAAATCTCCATGAGAAGCTAAACGTATAAACCTATAAAGTACTTCGTAAAGATTTCTATCGTGCCAAGACATAGGGGTTCTGTGTGTCAGGCGTCCTCGGCTATGATCCGCTTTATCAATGTACTTTGTTCTTCGTTTCTGTATGCTGATCACAACATATGTAATGTGAATTTAGATAGGTTTCACTTATAGAGATCATGATATTCAAATAAGCTCACGCTAGTTATATGCCACTCTTTAAAGTACTTGATCCATGCTTATTGTTGCAATACCAGACGTCTTTTGATTATTGAGTTTACATGCTCTTCATATACATGAGGTCTTCCTTCATCTATGAGCTCAAGTAATTTTGTCCGACTTTCTAACACTCACAAATATATTTGGAATTGGAGATGATGTACGATGATTCACTTGTCATGAGGAGATTTTCAGGTACTTTCGACTTAAATGAAGTTGGGTCACATGTGCCGAGAGCATTTAACAATTTATCTAAATTAGAGACGAGCTACCTATCACGTTAAGTGGGAATCAACTGAGCACTTGAAGAATCTTTGGCACCATGCTACTAGGGGAAAGAAAAGGTAAAGTACTAACTATTTGAGAAAATTCAAAAATCTTAGTAACCTCGCGCCCTTGCTTCAAAGCTTTGGCACAGAGAGGAGGAAAATAACTAAAGTTTCCAAAGGTTTTTATATGATGCTCTTTCCAACTTATTTTGTCTATACGTGTCATTAATTTTCAGTATATTTGGTCCACTTTTTTTCTTGTTTTTAGTTGTATCTTTTGAAAATTAGTTTTTTGTCTTTAATGTTTTGGACGATCAAAACTTTCATTCAATACGTACAAATGTTGATGGGTAAGACTCATTTGGATTTTCTCATCAATTTTTTGAGTTTACGCTCTTTATTGATTTAAAAGTTTAAAGGTAAAGCAAAAGCAACTTCACTATAAGCCGCAATGTATAGTTTTCTTAAGTTGCTTTTATATCCATATGATGATAAATATAATCAGAAGAGGCACCATTGCTAATAAGGAAGGATTTTACTTATTCCTGATAGAAATAAGCATAGCTAGAATCTGACCAAAACATATATGGCAAGCATGAGGTTGAGCCACACACGAGCTTTAGTTAGTGGCTTTTTTTAGGTGACTTTAGCAATTTTTAATTCTTATGCATGTATTGTTTATTTTGTTCAATTTCAACTCATATGAAAATCTATAAATACTTAGATGAAAGCAAAATATTCCATGATTGTACATATCCTGATAATGAACATTTCAAATTAATTGTTTATATATACATAGATCTTATTTTGAAAAATCTATGTGAAAGTAAAGTTGAATTTTTTCAGGGAAAAAAACGCGGCTTTCCTACATCCATGTTGTAAAAGGAAGACAAAAAATAAAAGAGAAAATTATAACGTTTAAAATGTTATGTTGCATATATTTTGCCAATAATTTGTACATGGATTATTGTGCATAATCTAAGGAAACTCTAAACTGGCATGTCCAGTTCTTATACATATTCTACATTTCATTTGAAATATATAAAATCATGTGGATATCTTTTGATCTAATTTCACATAGATATTTGGATATATCTATTTATAATTAGATGAAAAAGTTACATCCCATAATTGCACATATTTTGATAATAGATGTGCATATGGATTGTATTTTGAAATGCCTATATGAAATGTGTACTTTATAACATGAACATTAGCAAATTAATAAAAGATAACGTATCAACATAAGTATTTGACTGTTGAAAACAATTAATTTGAAAAGTCTCCACGACATGATTGTGCATATTTCATCACTATATAATGTTGGAGGATCATTGAAAAGTTATGTAGCATGAAGAACCTTTTATAATAAACAGACGAGTCAATAAAAAAAAAAAATCCACACATCAGACTTGAATGATAGCTCGCCTCTTATGGGTAAATGAAAATTACAAATCAGAAAACATTTAGTGCTAAAAACTAATATAAGAACCCATTAGACATGAATTTCAATCTGGAAGGCATTTTGCCTTCAGAGGGACGGTCATCAAGACAGACATCCAGATGATCAGAGAAGCAGGAGCTGTCGATGGTCTCGTCGTGGTAGGACTTGCAGACGGAAGTAGATCACCGTCTGCATGACCAAATCGAACAGCACCAGCATCGACAGCAACATCATGGCAGATCAGCCCAACCCCAATCTTGACTCAATATGAACCACGTCAAAGAACACAAGGGATCCAAAACAGTGCCTGAACCAGCACGGAGCACACCAAGACACCAAGAAAACACCAAAACCGATAGGCCAATCTTGCCCTTTATCAGTCTCTTGCTCTTCGCCATCGCCTTCATTCCACATGCATCTTCAAGAACCGAGATCACACTCGCCAATTGCCAAATCATGGTGATATAAACAAACCCAACAACGTACAAGATCAAGATAATGACCGCCAAGGCAATCCCCAAGTGCAGGGTGAAATACAAAGTTACCACGTTGACCAGCCATACGAACAGAAACCCTACGGTCACAACGATGTGCACAAACAAAGTGCGAAGCACCAGAAAAAAAGTGACCATGAGCCTCTTCCACACTCTGAGCCAGGCTCTCATGATCTTCTTGAAGATAATCTGCTTGGTGGCGTAGATGCAGGCCACTGTGTAGACGACAGCCGAGGTCAAAAGCTGGGAGAAGACAAAGATGAAGAAGAAGAAGCCGAGCTCAACGGACCAGAACTTCCAGGCGTTATCCCAGTTGGTCTTGAAGGAAAGGGACTGCAAGACCTCGGATAATGCGAAGACGATCCAGAGAGGGGAGGATGAGAGTGAGCGTGATTTCAGCAAAGTTCTTCCTCCATTTTGAGGATGATCTTGGAGGTCTCTGTAGACGCCGAGGAACCCAAGGAACTGCAGCTCGTGCTCGTCTCGTCCATAATTCCTTTTGCACAGAGGAATCAAGAACGAGCAAAACGATCGATGGGTAGAGAGAGACTGGGATATTTTTGAAGCAGAGCAAGCGAAGAGACTCAGAAACTCAGATGACTAAAGGGTCTCGAGATGAAACCCAAGGTGAAGTGATAAATGAAGAGATGGCGACGGTTAACAGAGTGGGGTTGGAAGAGGAAGACTTTGAAATTTCAACGAGTCAAAACTTGTTATTCAGATTCCCTACTTCTTCATGCGGTTTCATCCGCTGTAATTGAATTTGCTTATAGAAAGATAAGAAAGCTTTTGGTCTCCACTTTCTTCTTCTCTGCCTGAAGTTTCTCACGTTTCCTGATCTAGTGACATTGCAGCACGAAACGCGTGGATTAATGCCATTGGATTTCAGCCAAGTCGATGCAATTTGGAGTCCACATCAAAGTGATAAAATAATGTGGGAAAGTGAGCACGCTCGAGGGTCTCCATCAGAAGCTCATATATATATGCCGAGACACGGTGCTTTGGTGTCACGCCGAATGTCCTTAGTTATAATATGCTTTATCAATATTCTTTTGTTATGGGCCGGCATTTGGAGTCTACATCACAAAGTGATGAAATAGTGTGGAAAGCAGAGTGAGCATGCTTGTGGGCCTCCATGAGAAGCTGACATATTACCTGAAAAGAATTCTATCGTGCAGAGACAGGAGAGACGGCCTTTGGTGTCACGCTGAGCATCCTCAGCTATGATCTACTTTTATTGACATTCTTTGTTACAAGCTGGTAATTTTGAGTCAATGTCGAAGTGATGAAATAGTGTCAAAAGTGTGCGAGCATGCTTGTGGGGGTGGGTCACCATGAGAACTTGACATATATACTTTGTTGTGGAAAAACGCCGAAAGATGCACCAATCAAAGGCACAAGTAGCAAAGGATGAAAGGAAAATCAAAATCACACGACGCAAGATTTACATAGAAAACCCAAATAGGAAAAATCATAGGGAGAGAGAAGAGTTTCACTATCTTCAACAAAAGAGTATAAGAGGACAATCCAAAAGCTCAAATAAACCACTTAGTAGCCACAAGATCTAAAGATCTAACAACATGATAAGAAAAAACAAAACAGGAAATAATATGAAGGCTAGGGTTGGAGATGTGTCATTAAATATATTCCTTTTATAGTCTTCTTTAAAAAAAAATCCTAAAACAAATGTGCATGGTCTTAAATACCCTTATCTCTTAACTTGAAAGTCAAAACTCAACAAATCTCCAAAAAGAGCATTATGCTAAATACCATAAGACCCTCTCTACCTCACCAAAAGTGACCACACAAGGCCAACCCCAAATGGAAAATCGATGATGCACATCTCTAAGCCTACATGAGCATACTTTATGTAGGGGAAACAAGGGGTGAAATGCCACCAACTCGCCTAAACAACCCAAATGGCGAAAGCGCCAATCAAGTTTAAGCAATGCTTGAACTTGGTCAAAGGAAACTGAACTGGCTAGCATGTTTGCAGGATTATTCACCATAGATACTTATTTTATTGGAACTGTATTCTTAGCAATCTTATCACATTCAAAGTGATACCATATGTCGATATATTTTATCCTCTCATGATACATCCCATTCTTGGTTAATTGATCCACTTTGGTTATCGCAAAAGATAATGGAGCGCCTTCTTGTTTCACACTAAGTTTTGTAACCAAACGCTTCAACTAAAGAGCTTCCTTTATTGCTTTCGCTGCTACCATATATTCTATTTTAGTGGTAGATTAAGCAATGATGTTATGCAAAATTGCTTTCCAAGTAACCTCAAACCACGAGTGTAAAAACATAACTTGTCAAAGACTAAACCCATATTTAAGGTATCCTAGATGTACGAAGAATCTATTTTATGACTTGCTAGTAAGCTTTACCCGGATATGCCATATACCTACTCACAACGCTAATAACCTATGAAATATCAAGATGAGTACAAACCATAGCATACATGAGACTACCCACTGCACTAGAATATGGAACACGAGACATCTCATCTTCCCCTTCCTTAGTTTTAAGTGACAAATAAGCCAAAAGCCTAAAATGGGCGCTAAAGGAGTGCTTACTGGTGTAGTATTCTTCATGCCAAAGAGCTCAAGCACTTTCTTAATATATTTCTTCTACGATGAGTGTATAACTTCCCAAACTATCTCTCTCTACAAATTTCCCATACTTAGAATTTTCTTGGCAACTCCAAGATCTTTCATCTCAAATTCCCTGCTAAGTTGTCTTTTCAAATTTTATATCTTTAATACGTTCTTTGCTACAATAAACATATTGTCCACATATAATAGCAAATAAATAAAAGAACCATCATGCAATTTTTTATAATACACACAATTGTCCTGAGCATTTCACAAATGACCATGACTCAGCAAAGAAGCTATCAAATCTCTTGTATCATTGCTGTGGAGATTGCTTGAGTCCATACAAAGAACGTTTCAACCTATAAACGTGAACTTCTTTACCCTCAACAATGAATCCCTCGAGTTGAGACATATAGATCATCTCCTCAACTCGGCATGTAGAAAGCAGTCTTAACATCAAGTTGCTCAAGTTCTAAGATCATAAAAAGCTACTAACGCAAGCAACACATGAATGGAACTACGTTTTACAACTAGAGAGAATACGTCATTGAAGTCGATCCCTTCCTTCTAACTAAACCCTTCAGCTACCAAACATGCCTTGAATCTTTCATCTTCAACCCCTATAATCTCTCTTTTATTTTGAAGACCCACTTGCATCCAACAGCTCTTTTGCTCTCAGGCAATTTCATAAGATCCCAAGTTTGGTTCTAATGAAGAGAATCCATCTCTTCATTCATTAGAACAATCCACTTCTCATATTTAAAATAAATAGTAGCTTTATGGAATGTAGAAGGTTTTTAATACCAAGCTCTTTAGCAACTATAAGAATATATGCTACCAAATCAACATAAACATACATTTGGGAAGGCTTAATTTGTCATTTAGCTCTCCTATAGCCAAACTTTTTGAGGTAGCTTAATTTTTGTACTTTTTCTTTGATAGAATCTGGTTCTTGTTGCTCATTGTCACTTTCAGCTAAATAGGAACATCTTCAACTATTTTCCATGGATGCTCTATATGAAGCTCCACATTTTCCTAACATTCTCCTCATGAATATTTTAGAGTCAGTAACAACATTTCTCTATTCAAGTGTAAAATTATCATTAAAAGTAACATTTCTACTAATTATAAACTTTGATAGGTAAGGGTCAAAACACCAACTTATATCCTTTAACCCCATCTGTATAACCAACGAAAATACACTTCTTGATCCTAGGTTCAAGCTTTTACCCTCTTTTACGTGATAATAAGCAGGACATGCAAATATTTTTAAACCAAAATAATCAAAAGGTCTACCTGACCATAACTCATTAGGAGTCTTACATTCAATTGCAGTTGAAGGAAAACGATTCACTAAATAACACGTCTTGTTCACAGTTTCAGCCCAAAAGTGTGTACCTAATTGTTTGATATTGAATAATCCCTGAATCTTCATAATACTTGTTGAAATCACTTCGCAAAAATCAAGACCATTGTCCGTTCTGAGATGCTTTATCTTCTTCCCAGTTTGATTTTCTATTCAACATCTTCCACTTCTTGAACATATGAAAAGCATCACTTCTACGCTTCAAGAAATAAACTAGACTTTCCTAGAAAAATCATCAATGAATGTCAGAAGATGAACTATACCACCTTTTAGATGTTACCTCGTGTCAGGTCCTTACAAATCGAAGTAAATATAATCAATTGTGCCCTTTATTGAGTGCACCCTAGTACTGAAACAAAATCTACGTTGCTTCCCTAAACACAATGTTCCCAAAAATCAAGTGAGACCATATGATCTCCATAAAGTAAACCATATTTACTCAAGATAGACATTCCTCTTTCACTCATGTACCCCAATAGCATATGTCACAACATTGATTTTTTAGAATTCAAAGAGGATGATATATTTAAAGACCCACAACGATAATTCTCTACAGAATGTAAAGATTTTTCTTTATGTTACCTCTCATCACAATCAAGGAACCTTCTGAAATTTTTAAAACTTCACCTCTATCGGTGTACATACACCAATAGAATCTAAACTACTCAATGAAATAAGGTTTTTCTTCAAATCTAGGATGTGCCTAACATTTGTCAAAGTTCTTACTAAATTATCATGACATTAATCTATACCATACCAATTCCTACAATCCTGCAAATTGTATTGTTACCCGCCAAAACTAAACCATAATTGATTTTCTCATATGTGTGGACCAATCTTTATGTGACACATGTGGTATAAACATGTTGAAGCCAAAATCTATTCGCCATTGACATGATAAGCTAAAGACAAAACAGTAAGAATATTGTATGCTGTAGCTAACTCATTATTTTTCACTAGACTACGAATCAAAACTCTCCATTGACTTCTTCCCCTTAGCTTTGAGCATTAGATACTCGTGTAATATCCAAATTTGTGACAATAATAATACCTCCACCTCACTTTTATCTTTAGCTGATCTAGACTTCGAATGCCCTTTATTATTACTGTGTCTATCACAATGATTTGACCTTCCCTAATAACTAAGCCATCACCTTTATCCCCACCACTACTTGCATTCAATCTTGTACACTTTATCCACCTGATCTCGCTGCCCTTGATCCCTCATCATCACGAGGAAAGAAAAGGGGGAAAGGTCAAGTTTGGAGTACTTGATCATGAGAGTTCCCTCACAGCTCGCGTCAAAAGACATCATCACCTCGCATTTCGGATCAAGCCTCTCATGAGTTCCCTCCACAAGAGTGCGAACTCTCCCAAGCTCGTACCCCACGTGACAGTGAAGTGTCACGATCCATACCCACATGGGTGACACACCTTAGAAGAAGGCGTCGGGTGTGGATATCGGATTTAAGGGTACCTTTACCATGGTAGCCCTCTTGACAGTACGCCTCCCCCATAAGGATGGCATCACTTCATCCTTTGGGGTACTCTCTCATCAGTATACTAAACCATGGTGAGTTTCATTGAAACTTGTACCCAGCGCGACAAGTTTATTTTTACTGTCTAGTTGTTTATGACAATCTAAAAAATAAGACGGAGTCGCCACTAGCTTCATTTTGGAGGTCGGTTAGAAACCCAATCGAGGGTCGGGAGTGTTCTTTCAATTCTTATGCAACCAAATATCTAGGTTCGGGGACTTGGGTTACGCTAATATTTCTATTAGTGCCATTTAAGTACCTAAACAGTATGTTGTGTTTTCCTAACATGTCCATGCGTTTCTTTTACATTTTCAGGATCATTAATCCTAAACTAGCGATCATGCATGGTTGGTCATTTCCATTCTATTCTATTTCTAGAAAAAAAACAAAAAAGAAAGCAAGCAATCAATCAATGGAATTGAAATTTCAAGATAGTAAATAAACAATCAAAGGAAAGTAGTAAATCTATCATGCAATCCTAGAAAATATAAAGAGAAATACAATTGAAAAAAAGATGAGAAAGAGAGAAACCCGCAACTCATCGGGCTTTATACAACAAATGGAACCTGAGACATAAGTCGGGGAAATGAATAGTATATGGTAATGGTCGGAATGGACATCGACCTCCACCATCTTCACGCTTTCTCCATCTCTAGGGTCCTAATCTAAACCTGATCTAAGAAACTTAGAACTAGGTGCATAAAATGGAAAGAAACAAGCATATACATCAATACAATAAAAAAAACAAGATATCATGTCAAGATTAATCATTTAAAAGAAGTGCAATACGAAAGTTAAATTTTTGGGCCTTGGGGTCGGTCTTTGTCTTTTATGCGAGGGTCCCACTAAGACACCTACCAAATACTTTTTTTTTTTGGTGACTTATAGCATTGTTGACCAATTGTATTCTCGCATGGATAACGCTTATAAGTCTCATAATCAAGCGATCTATGTGATCCCAGAGTTTTCCCTCAATATTATGCATCGACCCTATCATTCATCTAAAAGTCATATGCATTGCAAAAATTTAAATATGCAAGTAGGTCTTTTGAACCTTGTTTCTCAATCAATTAAGCAAGAAAGTGAACCGTCAGTGGGTTACTTATTACCAAGGGCATGCGCCAATCACAAATACGGGCAATTTCTAGTGCATGATGGGATTATATGTATGAAGGGTACATGTGATATTTCAAAAACATATCTCAAAATCATTCATGAAAAGTTTTGAGACAAATGATATCTCAGCTATAAAAAAGCATTCACTTGCTAAGGCTGGCCCATGGCTAGCATAAATGCACTCACAAGCATCGTAGGCATTTTGAATACAATTCAAACTGTGACTTTCATGATGTCAAATCAGGATTTTAAAAAGATTTGAAAATATTTAGGATTAAGGAATATCTAGGCTATGGAACACATTCAATTTGCAAGGTTAACTCAGGGCTTTCATAAATGCACTCACAAGCGTCACAGGCATTTTGAATATAGTCCAAACCATGATTTTTCCTTAAGCTAAATCAAGCTTTAGAGAATAACTTTTTTAGAAATCATTTTTGAGAAACATCAAATGTACCAAAGCATTTTTTGAAAGATGTAATTTGCAAAGGCCGATTGTTTAACAACAAAAATCAAAGCATTTAAACCAATTTTCATAAAGATGGCATGTCCTAATTTCATGCATAAACTAACGTAAAAGGTACAGCTAAACAATTACAATCATGTTTATATCAAAAAATTTCAGAATAAGCATGTAAGGATATCAAAATTGGGTAATACCTAATAATAATTTGGCAATGAAAAAAATTCTCTAATATGCATGACATGATAATGAACAACTTTTTTGAAGAAAGTTTTCTTAAACAATCTATACATGATTTTACAAAAATCAAACAACAAGCAACAATGCATTAGAAATTTGTCAAAACAACAAAACATTCAGCTAATGTCATGAGAATTTTTTTTTTTATCAAAACATGTTTAAAAATCATTAAATTTACACACAACATAGTCAACATGATAACAAGCAAGTTTTATTAAGAGGCCGAGTTCAGATTTCAAATAAAAAAATGAAATAAAAATATCAAAGGTCTGTCCAAACGGGGTTAGAACAGGGGTCGAATTTGATCCCTTGGTTTTGAAAAAAATGGGAAATAGTCCAAATGATGAGCGATTGGAATGAAATCAGTAGCATTAGAAACTTCTAAGTGTGTCCTACGTCTTCCTAGAAGAGCTCGAGTCCAAACTAGGTTAATTTGGTATCTTAAAATCAAGATCTCTTAAAAAGTGTAGCATCAATAACTAAAAAAAAAAAAAAACAGAACATAAGCATTCATTAGAAAACCTTAAAATCACTCAAAGAATGCACAAATGGCATGAAGAAATCACATGGGACATAGGATTGGATGACCAAAAGTTTGGATAGTCATCTAATCCTAAGTTGACATGCAAAAATGTCATACAATTTAAATAACATTATGAGATGATTCATGATTCCTAACGATATGCTTGGGAAACCTAAGTGTGATGAACACTTTTTGTGAGACAAATTTAATGTGCAAGATGAAACTCAAATGACATGACCTAAACATGTATGCAAATCTTGCAACATCTGGTTCAATCATCAAGAAAGCATGATCATAAGAATTGATCTTTAGATGACTCAAACAAGCATGGAAAGGTGCATATATGACAGAGTTTCATTTCAATATTAAGTTTATAGAGTAAGCATGATTTCAGCCATCCTCAAGATATGCATAAATCCTACCAAAAATCTCACATATAGAGCATATGATGATGAAGATTTCTCGTTAAGAGATCAAAAATCAATTAAGATCATATGAGTCATGGAAAAAATGACAAAACATACAAATTATATGTCCAACACATGTTACTGCAGTACCTTTTACTCTAATACATACAATTGACTCACTTTACCAATTAAAAACCTTGTAAAGCATGCATCAATTGAACATATATATTATGTATTTCAATTATCATGAAGGATTTGAAACCAAATAGGTGCTTTTATGGACTCAATTTCATCAAAATAAATCTTGGACCAATGCAGAGGCGGCCTATGTTCAGATCTAAGCAATTTCGACCTAGCTAAACATATCTAAAAATTTTGAAAAAAAAAATAAGGACATACACAACACCTGTATGAGAAACTTTTATAAAGGAAAGTTGTTCCAGAACTCAACACACAAATCAGTACAAAAATGGAAAATTAGAGATCAATACGGGACAAATTGACCTGGTTTAGATTTGAGTAGATGTGACCTACTTGAATACATCCAAAAATTGTGAAAAAACTAAAGAATATGTACAAGACAATTTGGAACAAAACTCATGAAGATAATTTTATCAAAAAATGATCACGAAAGTCAGCATAAAAATAACAAGACTAGAAGGCGGAATAGAATCGGAATCGAAAAGACCTAAACTACTACGAATCGTTGATCTTCGGAGGTATTTTCGAGGATCAAACGGCGCTCGATTGGGGCATACGACCTACCATTTTGAAGCTCGTGAAGTATACATCAAACTTCTAGTTCATAACTTCGCAAGATAACAACATTTAAGAGCTCAAAACCGGCCCTAATGAAACATGCTCATCCAAATTTGAAAATCACAACCACCAGATCTACATATAATCAACTCCAGATCATTCAAGCATTGATTCTAATTAGATTTGTAATGCATCCTGGCCCCGAACTTCCTTGTCGATAATGTATTTCGACACGAGAAGCTCCCACCTCATGGGACACTATTAAAAGGAATTTTATCATGCTTACCTCAATTGAACCAGTGAAGAATTGACTTTCGGAGTTGTCTGCCTTTCAATGACAATGAAGCTGCTAGCTTTGATCTCGTCGGGAATCGTCGAACATGAAGAATGTCGAGTTCAACTCAGTATTTAAGAGCTATTCAACGTCGATTTTCAGATTCTGATTTACTGTTTTGCAAATCACGATCACCTTTCTTGAGTCCTTTCCCTAGGCATACACTCGGAGGTGATCGATCGGTGAGCCATAGTCATTGGACTTGCAAAAGCGAAAATCCCGATCTGATGGAACAACGATTTTCAGTATTTGCTCAACTTTAAACTTCAATTACGAACAATCTCCTTTGATCAAATCGTGATGAATCGCTTCTTCATATCTTCTTTCTCATTCAATCGGAGAGAGAATGAGTGGAGTCACTCCACTTTGTCCAAGTTCATATGCATGAAGCACGATCAACCCAATGACAGAGAGAATGAGTGGAAGTTCTGCAAAAAACTTGCAGAAGTACACTGCAAAAGTCTTCAAGAGAGAGAATTAATGGAGAATTCCTCTCGAGAGAAAAACCAATGTGGCTCCCGCGGGCAAATAATTGCTTCGTTCCTTCCTTGCTTAACCAAGTTCAGAGAAAAAAAAAATAGAGAGAGATATAGAGAGAATTTTTAGTCGGAGAAAGCAGATCTGGAAAAAATGGCCTCCTCAATTTTGGAAGGAAAGCTAGTTATATAGTTTAGGGCAAGATCAAATCTTAGCCCTTGGATTAATCAAGGGTTGGGTTGGATCTCCCTAGCTAATTGGTTTGTTAAATTTGTTGAGAACACCATAATTGAGCACATGTCTATTTCAATGGCCACAATACATTCTTAACGAATGGATGATGATCAATTGTGTACTAATTAGGGTCTTTTTTTCTTTTTTTCTTTTTTTTGCAATTTTCATAACATGGGGTGTTGATTTGCAAATTTTGTAAAATCTGAAACAAAATTGGAAATTTGAAAATGAAGGGTGCGGATGCATTGACCATGAAGTGGGCCAGCGGATGGTGGTTTTTGGCCAAAAGATGGCCGGAAAAATTTGCCGGTGAGCATTTGGTCAACACCGGAGTTGACCAGGTTGACATTTTGTCCGAATTTTTTGTTCTATTTTTCTGGTTTTGCCGATTTAAACGAAATCAAATATTTCTATATGAATCGGTTCAAATGAGATGCAATTGGGCTATCTCAAGTCGACTAATTGTGCACAAAATATTCAAATTCATTGAATTCCTATTAGCAAAGACCACAAGCTAGACTCACATCTTCAATTGAATCTCAATGACCAAATTGAAGCTCAGTACTTCAATTGCACTCTAGTCTAAAATGGGCCAAGTCGAATTACGTAAATTGAAGCACCTTAGTTGGGCTTTCTAATCTTTGAACACGCTAAATTGACCAAATTAGAATGCATTCGGCGAATCTCCCAAAAAATTGACCCCGAATTTGGACTTATCTCTTTTAATGATGCGTCGACTAAAAATCGGGTGTCAACATACGCATCTCCGTGGAATTGAATGAGGCTTTCACATCCTTAAGAGTTATGGATTCTCTTCCATACAACATAAAATTCACAAAATTTTCATACGAGCTAGATAGTGAGCATAATACAATTAGAGCTTGATCTTTATCATCTAAATTCAAATCTAGATTTTATATATATAACAATCTTATTAAATTTATGTAGATATTCTTGGATAGGAGTACCTTCTTGCATCTTTAGCGTGTAAAGATGCTGCTTCAAGAATAATCTTGTCGTAAGAGATTTCTTCATGTAGAGGCTCTCAAGCTTATCCCACAATCTTGAAACCATTTTTCATCACAATTTCACAAAGCACCTTATCAGATAATGACAATTGGATGGTGCTATGCATTTTCTTTCCATCTCCTCAATGTCACCGTAGTCATATTGTCAGGATTGTTTTTGTCCAAGGCTCTAACCGAATCTTTTGATGCAACAACGCCTTCATCTTGATCTTCCATAGCCCAAAATTGTTTTGACCATCAAAAGGTGCCACTTGAGCGTGATAGATGCCATCTCGAACGGAAAGACTGAAAATCCTTTGCTGTAATACCAATTTGTTGCTGAAAAACGCTAAAAGGTGCACCAATCGAAGCACAAGTAGCAAAGGATGAAAGGAAAATCCAAATCACATGAGAAGCAAGATTTACGCGAAAATCAAAACAGGAAAAACCACAAGGAGAGAGAGGGATTTCACTATCTTCAACAAAGAGTATGGGAGTATAATCCAAAAGCTTAAAAAAACCACTTGATGAGCCACAAGATCTAAAGATCTAACAACAAGATAAGAACAAACAAAACAAGAAATAATATGGAGGCTAGGATGGGAGATGTGTTGTCAAACACGTTCCTTTTATAGTCTTCCTTAAAAAACCCTAAAACAAATGTTGCATAATCTAAAATACCCTTATCTCTTAATTTGAAAGTCAAAACTCAGCATACCATAAAGAATACTATCGTGCTTTGAGACCACGACACTTTGGTGTCACCTTAAGCATCCTCAATTATAATATGTTTTATTGACAGGCCTTTTCACAAACTAGCAATTCCTTAGCCAATGAGTAGCCCGTGCGGTCCCTAGTAAGCAAACAAACACGAGGCCAGCCACCCTTCGATAGTTGTTCCAGAGAAAAATATAGCAAATAGCATACATTGATCAAATCATATCATGCTCGGCTTAGCTTAGACCCCTAGTCCATCAAACAAGATGGCAGATCACTTTAGACTTAACAAGAGTCACGAGTACAAGAGAATCATGGACGATAACACTTTGCTCTTCATTTCTATACGTATGTTGATCTGAACATTATTTCTTATGTAAGTTGCATTTTCTTGATCTACGTTTTAGTGACTATTATGTCTTGCACTTAGATATTGGGCAAATGTCCATAGTTGAGACCTAATATGTTAGATTCGAACTTTCCCAAAAGTTTTAAGAACTTGGATTGGGCACGATTGCCCATGATGAACTTAACACGGATGACAATAGTGACATCATAATGCAAGTTACATAGTTCATGACCTAGTAAAGATTGAAGTGAATCATGATAAGGGCATCATCAAGTATAAATGTTGAACTTATAAACTCAAGCATGTTGATGTATTTGATCTATTATGCTCACACATTAAATACCTAGGAATCTCCTAAAGGTAAAAATCGCATGTGCCATTTTTATTTGTATCATATTCTAAGTGAATTATAGAAATGCATAAAAAAAGTGAATTTAGAAATGTTACACTTATAGAGATCATAATATTTGAATGAGCTCACACTCATTTTATGGTAAGCTATGATACTAGAGCTTATTCAAAGAGTACGTTACATTTGTTTTGCATTTAGATAGGTTTCACTTATAGAGATCATAATATTCAAATAAACTCATGTTAATTATATGGTACTCCTCAAAGCACTTCATCCATACTTTTTGTTGCAATATTCAACGTCCTTTGATTATCAAGTTTACATGTGGTCTCCTCCTACCCATGAGTTTAAGTTATTTTGTTGGACTTTCTAAAACTCATAAAGATATTTTGAATTGGAGATGTTGTGTGATGAATTTTGTTTTTTGGTTGATTGTACGATGATTAACTTGCCATGGAATCAAGAGATTTTTAGGTTTCTTCCGACTTAAGTGAAGCCGGGTCACATAAGCCGAGGGCATTTAATAATTTTCTAAAATTAGTTACAAGCTATACCTATCATGTTTAGTGGGAATCAATTGAGCACTTGAAGAATCTCTCACACCATGTTACTATGGCGTAAATTAAAATACTAACTATCTAAAGAAAATATGACAATCTTATGGCACGGATGATAATTATTCTATTCCCAGGAACAATTTATGGCTAGAAATGGATTTATTTATTTATTTATTCCGTAGATGAGTTTATGAGCAAAGGCACATGTTTAATGACAACACAAAATCTCCCTTCCCAGAATAGAAATTCATTTGATAGGCCTTAAAATTTCTTGGTGGTTGGCAACAAGCGACTGGCAACTAGTGGAGGACAGCTAATGGCATGTGGTGAGAGCGAGTGATGAGTTTTTTTTATTTCTTATTTATGTTCCAGAATGAAAAGCATTTACTTTTTCAATTTCTGGTCCAAATTTATTTCTAAGCTAAAAATTGGTCCCAAAAATGAACAAATGAAATTGTGTTATCAATCAGATTTATGTTCCAAACTTGTTTAGGAAAAGAAAATAAAAAAGTAAAGAAATATAATGATTTTTATTCACACCTTTAGTAACCTCACTCCCTTGCTTCAAAGCTTTGGTACATATAGTACAAGGAAAATAATTGAAGTTTCCACAGATTTTTATATGGTGCACTTTCCAACTTATTTTTTTTCTACACGTGTCATTAATTTCGAGTATATTTGGTCCACTTTTTTACTTCTTTTTTTTTTTTTTTACTTTTCTTGTATCATTTGAAATTAAATTTTTTTCTTTAATGTTGGATGATCAAAACTTTCATTCATAATGTGCCAACGTTGATGGACAAGACTCATTTGCTTATAGACGAGAAGAAAGCTCTTGGTCCCACTTTTATTTCGTGCGGCGATGTCTCTGGAGCTCTGCCCTAAAGTTTCTTACGTGTCCTGATCCAGAGACACCGCCGCACGAAATGCGTGGATGGTGACCATTGGAATTCAACCGAGTCGATGCAATTTGGAGTCCATGACAAAGTGGTGAAACAGCATGAAAAGTGAGTGAGTAGGCCTCCATGAGAAGCTTGCACTCACACACACACGCACACACAGGAGTGAGGATGGTCCAGGTTGGTCCGGGCCACCCCAACCCTAGGACCAACCCGTATAAGTGTCGGTCCTTAATTTTTTAGGACTGAGGACCGACCCTATTGAGCTTGGGACCAAGGACCAGACCAACCCTGTGACATCTAGATTTTCGAGTTCTGATTTCGATTAAATAAATTGGGCATTTCATCGACGTGACTACAGTGGTTTTCTCTAGGTTGGCCACTCACGAAATAACTAGACTAGCTGAGTAAGCTATTAAGGACTTTAAGGCAGATAGACTTGAGAATTCGACCAAGAATTGATTTCGCGACCATGCTCATCTTTAGAGGTCATTACGGCACAATTAAAAATCGAATTAAAAACAGAGATAGGTCGGTCAATCGAGATGAATGATCGATCGTGGGTTGGAAAATTCTCATAGATCGGCATTAATTTGATTTTACTATCTTTTGGTATCTCGTGTCCGTATTTGAATCATTGAGATTTTCATGACAATCAAAAGTCGCCAATGTGTCGAGTAGGTTTATCGTGGCTCAAAAAAATCAACCACGGGTCATTTGTCCTAAAAGTTCTGAAAACTACCGGTAGCCTAGGTCATGTTAAAAACACGTTGAATGGGAATTAATCAGAATTCAAGTCCGATTTTAGAAATTGAAGATTCTGTCATGTCACAATAAATTATAGGAGTGTTGACTCAGTCTCAGAAGATTTTTCAGAGATTCTGAGATTTTTATGGAAAATCGTTCGAACGTCGCGGAAAAATTAACGGAAATTCGGATGGACTCAATTGAATGAGATTTGGATTTCCAAGCCGAGCCTTTGAGTGTCAGGGACTTACAGAAAATTGTATGGGCTTTTTCCTTGGCAAAATTAGACCTTGACTTAGAGAATTGGTGAAGAAATTTAGGATTGATAGAGTGAATTCGGAGCTAGATTTTGAGGCAGAAAAATGGGCTTCAAAATTTGATTAATTGAGGATTATAATTCAAGAAAGAAATAGGGGACAAGAAGTTAATGCAATGGCTAAGGGTTGAAGATATTGGGTCCCTCCTTGGCTTCTTTAGCAAGATTTCTTCCATCTTCTTGCGTGAGACACTTCTTCATTTGAAGCCAGCGGGGTTGCCTTTCTTTCGTCGCCTTCAAGCCCCCAACTCCATCGATTTCTTCTCCAAAGAACGAAGACCGCCTGCTACAGCTCTCTTCGTCCATCACTTTACTTGTTCAGTCAACTTCAACAACTCACGAAGCCTTATTTGACCGCCCACGCACGGATCCACGAGCTGCGTCGTCCGCTCCACCACCCATCTTCTACGCCACACGTTCGCACAGCCCCGACCCACCAAGTGAAGCCCTTTTATTGATCAGCAGTGCCACTTGCCGCCTCCGTTGTCACGAAGACCGAAGTTGCTCTCCCACATTCTTTGGTCTTCTCTGCGAGTGAACCGGTCAACAAAATTGTCCAACAAGCCCCACTCGAAGCTGCCCATCTCCACATCGAGCCTGCAGCTCCACTTCGGTTTGTCTTCACGGTCAACAAACCGGTGAAACTCTCCACCAAACTTGACCGCAAGCTCCACGCGTCCAAGCCAGCGTCTTTGTCTCGCCCTTGTTTCCCCGGCTCGAGCATCGCCAATGTCTTGTCTTTGCTTCATTGACCGGCGTCAACCCACGGCTCTCAAGCAGCAGCCCAATTTCCATTCCTACAAAGCCCGTTTCGCAAGCCTTAGCCAGTGAATTTCAACAGCCCATTTGAAGCCGTGGGCTTCAGCTTCTGCAGCCCATTTCGTGAAAGCTCAGCCCTAGTTCGGTTACAATTCGGCCCAAAGATCTAGTAACTCGGGCCCAGTTTTGAAGCCCAAGAAGTTTCAGCAACTTAGCCCGTGAAATTAATCGACCCAAGTTCAATCTAAGCCCAGAATTTTTGTGGCCTTGCTTAGCTTTTGGGCCCGGCCTGAGAGTCCACCGACGCCGCCAAAAATTTAGGTTTCGGCCGCCGTCGCAGTGATCCGGTCTCCGCTTTTAACCAAGTGAATTTTACTCACTAATGCCTTCTTAGTTTGCTAATTATACTTAAAGGTTGATTAGATTTAATTGCATTGCATATTAGATAAGTGGTTAGTGTACTTGACTAGAAAATTGCCTATAGTATTTATTGAATGCTTCTAGGGATTTTTCCCAACCCTTATCGGGTTTCAATTAGGCATTACCGACCTAAATTGGATTATTGTATTTATTTTTTAATTTTCAAAATTAATTATTTAATTATTTATTTTCCGGAAATTCAATTGGAATGGATAACCAAAATTTCGTGCCGATTGTCGTGATGTAGTCCGTTTATTTATTTGAGCTCCACATTGTGCTTAATTGAATCGATTGTACGATTTGAGGAATTGTTCCTTAATTGATTGAAATTGAGTGGAATTGAATGATTAATCGGTAGATGGCCGAGTTTGGTTATTTAACCTTTATAATGCTTTGATGAGTTGTAAAGTGGAAAGAATCGTAAGAGTGAACTGAGAATTCTATTGATTGAGACCGATCAGGTACAAAGTATAGACAAGCGTGGTTCGGTGATGAAGAATATCATTGTGTGAACACGGCGCCTTAAAAAATGTATGTAGACTGTCTATGACTTGTGGCACGTGGTTCGGTGATGAGGAATATCATTGTGCGAAAATGACGCCTTAAAGAACATACGTAGACTGCCTATGATTTGTGACGGGCGTGGTTCGATGATGAAAGACATCACTGTCGAAAATGGCCCTTAAAGAACGCACGTAGATTGTCTCGTGATCTATGACGGGCATGGTTTAGTGATGAGGAATATCACTATGCAAAAAACGGTGCCTTAAAGAACGCACGTAGACCGTGGGCAAATCATTACTTATGTCACCTTGGCAAAAACAATGCCCGAGAGTATTAATGGAACTCTGTGACTAAGTTTATTATTGGAGGTTATATGGGATGGAGTGAATGACCTAAAAATGGTCCGATTGACATGTAATCAACTAGGTCGATTAACCTTTGCTTTGATTTGATGTTGTGAATTAATTGATTGGATAGAATAATCGGTGAATGGTTAATTGAGATGTAATCGACTAGGTCGATTGATCATTGCCTTGAATTGATGTTGTAAATTGGTTGGAATAATGGAAATGACCATGAGTGGTCTTGTTGGCGTATAATCGACTAGGTTGATTTGATCAATGCTTCGATCAGTGATGTGATTGCTTGGATGCCTATTTAATCTGTGCTAATATGTAGGTGGAATTTGAAGCCAAGATAAGTCATCTGACTCATGTTGTGCATAGGCAACCCTAAGGTGTATTAGTTTACTAATCGGGTCTTAGGGGGTAGAACTTGCTGAGACGTGGTCTCAATGGTTATTGAATAACCATTTCAAGACCCTGATGAGGAGCCTGAGGAGGAGAAATTTGAAGAGGAGAAGCCTAATGTGGAACCAGATGAGGAGGAAGATTTTGGAGAAGAAGATGACCATGAGGAGGATTCTGAGTACGATCCGGATGAGGACTGAGATCCCATCATGTTTGGTCAGACTTTGATTATATGTGGATAAGTGTTAGATCAGACCTTTATGAATAGTATTGCATTATATACTATGAGGTGCTTGTATAAAAGAGTGGTTGTGAATTTCAGTATGAAAATTATGGCCCTACTTTTCTATTTCATTGTTCTATTGTCTGGGGATTTATAACTACTTCCACATGTTCTATTGAAAATGAAAGCGTTGGTGATATGTAATCCTGGGATATCGCATTTTAAAATCGACCAAAAGTAAGGGATGTGTGCTTGCCTAAGGATCGTGGCGTGACAAACCTAATGAGTTCAGTCTGGTTCCAGGGTCAACCCACGACCGATCGATAAATTTTTTCGTCTTGTTTTTTATACTCCCTAAAAAAGCAAACCTACAAATTCAAATTACACATCCATCGACAATACGGCGTTGTGCAACTAAACTATAAATACCAATACATATTCACCAAAATTTCCTTTTTTCCCAGCAAAACTTTGGCATTTTTACCTAATTTCAGCTCATAAATTACAAGCTCGTGTCTTTATTGAGCTCAACATGCAACGATCTAGATTTTAAAACATGACATCAATATGGTTCAATTGCTACTTCAGTTAAAATCACCATGGATGATGAGCGTGATTCGGTTCTCCAATTAAATCTAAAACCCATCTCCAAAAAAGGAAAGAAAAGCCTAGAAAGAACACATCGGATGCAATCGCCTCCGTCAATCGAGGGTCCAAAAGGAGGTCACGGGGACTAATACCCAGCCAAATTGATCATGTACGTGAAGCAAACGTTGAAAAATAAAAAATTCAGCACAAATCAAGAGCATTGAAGATCTCAAATGAAGCACAAAGTAGAACTCACTAGCCAAGTTGTGTTCGGAAAGCAAAGGTGAGCCGAGCGTTAGGTTTCTAGTTAGAGCTCTTTTTTCCTTCTGATTTACTCGGCGATAAGCGAGGCGACCAACGTGGTGGCAAGCAGCAAGCGTCGAGTGGGGCAAGCTTCAATTGGCGAGCGGCAAGCGGCGAGCGTTGAGCAAGGCTAGTGGCGAGTGGTGAGTGGCGAGCGTTGAACGAGGCCAGCGACGACAGCAAAGGACAAGTGGTGAGCAGCAAGCCGCGAGCGGCGGAGTGGCACGCATGATCAGAGGTGAGCAGCGTGGGCAGCCTGAAGGCGAGTGGCATGTTGCTACTTTTGATTTTGGCAAATTAAAGAACAAGGAAGACATAATGGAAGAGAATGTACTTTGGGGAAGGAAGCCGTGAGGAGATTTACGGAGTAAACTTCGTGCCGTTTTGAACGTTGCAAGTTCGTGACTATGAGAACTCCTTGGTCCTCACGGTGAAGATTGAAGAACATACTCTGGATTGTGGAGGACGCCGTGAAGACCTTGACAGCGTAAACTTCATGCCTTTTGGAATTGGATGCCGTCTGTCCGTGACTGTGAGCTTGAGGAGTCAACAGCTTTAACATCATTTTACTTAGGTTTTTTTTTTTTGAACAGACATTTTACTTAGATTTGAATATATAAAAGAATTATAAATAATATAATATAATATACAGGGTTGGTCCAGGGTTGGACCGACCAAAAACTCTCAGGACTGAGGACCAACCTAATCCCCTTGGGAATCGGACCAGGACCGGTAGGATTGGGCCGGTCTAGGGTCGTTCTAGGGTCGACCCTAGACCGCTGCTCACCCCTACACACACACAAAATATACCTATGAAGAATTCTATCGTGCTAAGACACAAGACACGAGATACGGTGCTTTGACATCACATCAAGTGTCTCGGTTATAATTTGCTTTATTGATATATTTTTGTTACAGTCCAGCAATTTGGAGTCTGCGTTAAAGTGATGAAATAGTGTGGAAAGTGAGTGAGCATGCTTGTGGGCCTCCATGAGAAGTTGACATATTACCTATAAATAATTGTATCGTGCCAAGACACGAGACACGGCGCTTTGGTGTCACGCTAAGCATCCTCAACTATAATCTACTTTATTGAATCAAGAGACTAACTTGTCATGGAATTGAGAGATTTTTAGGTTTCCTTCGACTTAAGTGAAGTTGGGTCACATGAGTCGAGAGCATTTAATAATTTTCTAAAATTGAAGATGAACTATACCCATCATGTTTAGTGGGAATCAACTGAGCACTTGAAGAATCTCTGGCACCATGTTACTAGGGGCAAAAGTAAAATACTAACTATTTGAAGAAATTATGACAATCTTATGGCACAAATGATAATTATCCTACTCTTGACAACAATTTATGGCTAGAAGTGGGTTTTTTTTATGTATATTCCTTAGATGAGTTTATGAGTAGAGATACATGTTTGTTAACAAAACAAAAATTTTGTTTCTAGAATAGAAATTCGTTTAATAAGTCTTAAAATTTCTTGACAGTTGACGCCCAGTGATCGACGAAGGGCAGTTGATGGCATTTGGTGATAGTGAGCGACTAAAAGAGTTTTTACTTTTCATTGATGTTCCATAAATATATACCTCTAAAATTTATACTTATTTCTTTTGTTCGATTTCTAAGCTAAAAATTGGCGTTGAAGATAGAAAAATCAAATTATATTACTAAACAGATTTATATTCCAAACTTGTTCTCGAGAACAAAAAAAAAAATAAAGAAACAGAATGATTATTATTTTTTGAAGCTTTGGTACAGAGAGCAAGAAGAAAATAACTAAAGTTTCCACAAGTTTTTATATCGTGTTCTTTCCAACTTATTTTGTCTACATGTGTCTTTAGTTTCAGTATATTTAGTCCACTTTTGTACTCTCTCTCTTTTCTTTTCTTTTTCACTTTTCTTGTATCTTTTGAAATTAATCTTTTGTCTTTAATGTTGGATGATCAAAACTTTCATTCAAAACGTACAAACTTTGATGGACAAGACTCATGTTCACATCAAATTTTTTGAGTTCACACTCTTCATTGATTTCAAAAGTATAATGGTAAAGCAAAAGCAACTTTACTATGAGCCGCAGTGCTCAGTTTTCTTAAGTTGCTTTAATTTCCATATGATGATAATGATGATCAGAAGGGGCACCATTACTAATAATGAAGGATTTTATTTACTGCTGATAGAAATAAGCATGGTTAGAATCTGACCAAAATATATACAACTTTTGTGAGGTTGAATGACGCACGAGCTTCACTTAGCGATTTGTTTTTTCTTGGTAAGTTTAGCAAATCTTTAATTCTTATGCATATACATACATACATATATACATATACATACATACATATACATACATACATATATATATATATATATATATATATAGTGCTCAATTTCAATTCTTATGAAAATATATAAATATTCAGATGAAAGGAAAATATTGCATGAGGGCACATATTTTGATAATGCATATTTTAACTTAGTTGTTTATATTTATGTAGATCTTATTTTCAAATGTCTATGTAAAAGTATGTTGACACCTAAATTTTGGTAACCCGGTCATTCATTTATTTAATACAAAATTAGCGATTAATTTTTAATCCCTAAACAAAAAAATATTTGCATAGCATATATTTTTAGTGCATTTATTATTATCGCATTTTCATTGGACCGGTGACAGATAGATTTGACATGATTGTTTAGAGCCCGTTACTTTCGATGACCAAAAATTAAAAGAATTGGTGATTTGATATTTTTGGTGATATGATGGAGGATTTTTGTATATTCATGCAATCTATTCATATATTCTCGGAAAATGGCAAGTGTGATAAGGAGATATTACAAGCTCATTTTTGCAAGATTTGGAATTCGAGAAAATCCTATTACAATCTTGAATCTTTGACAATATGCGATAAAAATCAATGGAGAATATTCATTTTTGCAGTCCAATGTGGAAAGATACAAAGGAAATCAAACAAGGTTAGAAGAGATGTCGAAAATAAAAAGGAATATTGCATTCAGGAGGTGATCTTCGCGTATCTTGATATAAGAAAGGAAATGAAATTTTACAAAAAAGCTTCAGTCCCTCGCTTATAAATTGGCTGGTATACGGACAAAAAGGGAGGCCACACAATTCCATACATGGCCATTACACGCAATAAAGAGAAGAAAGTGTGAGGGAGAGAGGAGTGTGGTCTGCCTTCATAGAAAAGAAGACGCGCCGCTGCCGCCTCGCTAACGTTACTGCCCTTTGTTGATCTGTTGCACCGAGAGCCCCCTGGTAGCTGCAACGTACCGTCCGCGGCTGCCTTTCCTTCATCGACTGCCACTAGTACTCGTCCAAGCCGACGCCTGCATCACTGCCGCCATCGCCGGCCGGAACCCAGCCCAACGCCACGATCAGCCTCGACGACGTTGCAATTCTGATCGCCACACGCCTCAGCCCTCCACCTTGATAACGCTACAGCACATCCCACGACGACTCGGCCACTCAATATTCCTAACACTAGCTTTCTCGAAGTCCAGCTGCTAGGCTTTCAACGAGGACTTTCTTTCCTCGTAATTTTTGTGTTGCAGGTCATCCCCTCGTTTTTCGGAGAAAGCCGTGAGAAGCCTTTACTAAGTCGTTGACCCCTGCATTGCATGACAACCGGTTGACTTTGGTGCCAGTCACGGACCACCACAAAGAATCCACACTACCACGACCTGTGCCAAGCCTGGTCCGTGATAAGCCTTATCTTTGCAGGTTTCCAGCTCGAGCCAAACACTGCAGCTTATCCCAAGACACCCGTAGAGCCCCTGGCGAGCAACTGAATCGCAGGTCCCCGAGCTTCGTGGCTGTGTAACCACCGCCGTTCGTAAGCCATTGCCAGTGCCACCATCTGACGAGTCTAAATTTGGGAACGATATCGCGAAATAGGTAAAGATATTATCATAATTCAATTTGACTATTTCCTTACTTAATTCGTTGATATTGTGATTGAATTCAAATCTTTAAATGATATATCTTATATGAATTTTCCGAAGAACCTTTCAAATTGGAAAATATTCCTAATTTCACAATGTGCATACGATTAACAGTCCGATTTCACACTTAATATATGACTCGCAATCGCACAGAAAAATCGCCAATCCGATCTCACGCTTGAGATACGATTTGTGATTTTATTAAAATTGGTCAATCCGATCTTAACAGTCCGATTTCACACTTAATATATGACTCGCAATCGCACGGAAAATCGCCAATCCGATCTCACGCTTGATATACGATTTGTGATTTTATTAAAATTGGTCAATCCGATCTTATGCGCGAGATACGATTCGTCAATTTATTTGGTGGATATCAATCATATATTGCCTGATTTGTCGTCGTATTGTTTGAATCGATTTTATTTCTGTAAAGAAAAACCCAAAAAATATACATTTAAGTTAGATTAGGTTCATGTTAGAATATCGCTTGTTTTAGGATAATTTAAATATTTAGATTAGGCATTTTATTTATGCCGAATTTTTAAATAAAAACACCAAAAACATTAATTGAGGATGTTAGATTTTCTTTTCATTAATTGCATGTTCAATTATTAGGCAATTTTAATTTCAAATTCTATAAAAAAGGAAAAGAAGAAATAAAAAATATCATGCTTGTGTAACCTAGAATTAGGTCATTTCGTCATCTAGTCATTGCATGTTTAGGATCACTTGAGTGCGTGACATATTAGGATAATTACATTGTCATTAGATCATGTTGTGACATATAGTTCGCATGATAGGTTGCATGTTACATGTCATTTTAGTTAGGCATTTTGGTGTGTCATTGCATTGCATTCCACGCAGACTAAGTTTCATTTAAATAAGAAAAATCATGAAAAAGATTGAGTGATTGTGTGTTAATTAGAAATCATATCTAAGACTGTTGATGTGAATTATGATCTAACATTGCAGATGCTTTCGTTGTTATGGGATAAGTTTTATAATTTATTTATTATTTTTTTGGGTGTTAAATTGGTGGTTTGCGCACCTACATGATCACCTCACATGTAAGGAAAGTAAATTAAAATCAATTCAAGCTGCCGGCAAAACATTTTTTTTCAAAATAAAAGACAAAGGTACTGAAAATGTATTAGAGAAATCTAACGTAATTAAATCCCCAAACTCACAATCTCATTTTTTTCAAAATAAAAGACAAAGGTACTGAAAAGGTATTAGAGAAATCTAACGTAATCAAATCCCCAAACTCACAATCTCTCGTTCGTAGGAGTAAAGTAAATCTCGTTACTTTACTTGAGTTTCTAATCGACCCACCAAAAATAGATTAGTGGCGACTCCTAATTGAAAAATCAATTGCATGTTAAGAACTTGAATCTAAGTCATGTATTGGTATGGGCTTGGGAGAGCTCGAGCTAAGTTTAGGCTTAGTAATACATTAGCCAAACCCTAGGTAGTGCAGCCGAGGTTAGGTCGCGACAAAGTAAGGCTGAAATTTTTTCAACCAAAAAAAAACAAAAAAGGCTTTCTTACATCTAGGAAAACGAAAAGTAAAAGAGAATATTTTACTGTTTAATATGATTATTACATATATTTGGCGAATAATTTATTTATGAATTATTGACTCTGCAAATCCAGTTCTTATGCATATACCACATTCTATTTGTAATATATATATATATATATATATATATATATATAATAATGGAATATAAGCTTTTCCATCTAATTATACATAAATATCTCAAAATATGATGAAAAATATGCATTCCGTGTTTGCACATATTTTGATAATAAATGTACAAATGGATTGTATTTTCAAATGCCTATAAAAAGAAGGCTACAAGTTATATTTGATGGTTGTGCGTATTTTATAATATGAACAAAAATTACCGACTTATTGACATGAATCTTTAAGTGTTGAAAACAACTACTTCAAAAGGTTCCTATGATATAATAGTGCATATTTCATCAATATATGATGTTAGACGATCATTAAAAGAGTTATGTAATGCAAGACCCTTTATAAGATAAATAGGCGACATTAGAGGATCAACAAAAAATGTTTCGTCACTAAAGAATTATATCTCGTCTCTTACAGGCAAATAAAAATTACAATTCGAAAAACAATTAGTATTAAAGAAAAAAATGGAAGAACCCATCAGACATGAAGTTGCTCGAGCTGGACAGCCTTTTGGCCTTCAGAGGGACAGTCTCCCAGCCGGCCCTCGAGGTGATCAGACAAGCAGGAGCTGTCGATGTTCTCGTGGTGGTAGGAAGTAGATCGCTGTCTGCACGACCAAATCGAACAGCACCAGCATCGACGGCAACAGCAAGCAGATCAGCCCAACGCCAATCTTGACTCCAATTGGAAGCCCAAGACAACAAGGGATTCAGAGAGTGCTTGAACCAGCACGGACCACACCAAGACACCAAGAAAACACCAAACCGATAGGCCCATCTTGCCCTTAACCAGTCTCTTGCTCTTCGCCATGGCCTTCCTTCCATACGCATATTCAAGAACCGAGGTCACACTCGCCAATTGCCAAAATACGGTGATATAAACAATCCCAATAACGTACAAGATCAAGAGAATGACTGCCTTGGCAATCCCAAGTGCAGCGCCAACCGAAAATTGCCTCAGCACGACGAGCCATACAATCAGAAGCCCTACAGCCACAACGTTATACACAAAGAAGAGTGCGAAGCTCCAGAAGGAAGTGACCATGAGCCTCTTCCACACTCTGGGCACGACGCTCATGATCTTCTTGAAAGTAATCTGCTTGGCCGCATAAACGCAGGCCACTGTGTAGACAACAGCTGTGGTCAAAAGCAGAGAGAAGATGAAGACGATGATGAAATAGCCGAGCCTGAAGAGCCAGAAAGCGACCCACTCCTTCTCGAGCATGCAGGACAGGTTCCTGGACTTCGGCTCGCCTCCCAGGTGTCTTTCAGGGTGATCTCGTGGTCGACCATTTGTAGGAGAGGAGCTGCGACCAAGAGTGGGCGAGGAATATGACGCAGAGAGGGAGGATGAGCGCGAGCGTGATCTGCGCGAAGATCTTCCTCCATTTGAGGATGATCTTGTAGGTCTCTCTGTAGACGCCCTGAAACCAAGGAATTGCAGCTCGTTCTGGTCTCTGTCCATCGTTTCTTTCGCACAGAAATACCAAGAACGAGTGAAACGATCGATGTGTAGAGAGAAATATTTCTTGAAGCAGGACAAGCGAAGAGATTTAGAGACTCTGATACTTATGAAGGGTCTTGAGAAGAACAAACCACAGAGTGAATTGATAAATGAAGATAGGGATGTCGTCGAGAGTGGGCGAAGGAGGAGGGAAGACTTTGAAATTTGAACGAGTTGAACTTTTTCTTCAGAAGAGAAGAAAGCTTTTGGTCCCACTTTATCTGCTCTCGGCCCGAAGTTTCTCAGGTTTCCTGATCTAGCGACATCATAACACGAAACGCGTGGATGTAGCCGTGCAATTCAAGCGAGTCGATGCAATTTAGACTCCCCGTCAAAGTTACGAAATAGCGTGGAAAAGTGAGTGTGCTTGTGGGACTTGGCGAAGAAATCTCCATGAGAAGCTAAACAAATGAACCCTTAAAGTATGGGTTTGTAAAGAATCCTATCGTGTCTAGAAACAGGGCTTCGGTGTCGTGTTGAGTGTCCTCGGCTATGATCCGCTTTATCGATATGCTTTTCTCTTTGTTTCTGTATGCCGATCCCAACATTTCCTTTTATGTAAGTTGCATTTTCCCAATCTGCATTTTAGCGTTCGTTGTATCTTGTACTTAAATAGTCGGCAGATATCCATAGTTGAGACCTAAATATGAGACTTGAACAGTGCAATTTTTTTTTTTTTAAGAACTTGGATTGAGCACATTGCCCATGATGAGTTTAAAATGGATGAGAATATAGACATCTCAGTGCAAGGTACAAATATATGATAGGTCTATTGAGCTTATGTAGATAGTTCATGACAGTAAAGATTGAGGTGAATCATGATAAGGGCATCATTAAATATAAACATAAAACTTAAAAACTCAAGCATGTTGATGTATTTGATCTATTGCGCTCACACAATTAATTCCTGGGAATCTCCTAAAGGTAAAAATAACGTGCCATTTTTATCTGTACCATATTCTAAGAATCATATAAATGCATTTGCAAAAGAGTGAACTTACTCATAAATACAACAGAATATACACTACAATACTTTGGCTTATTCATAGAGTACATTATGTTTGTTGTGAATTTAGATAGGTTTCACTTATAGAGAGCATAATATTCAAATAAGCTCACACTAATTATAGGGTACTCCTCAAAGCACTTGATTCATGCTTATTATTGCAATACCCGAAATCCTTTGATTATTTTGTTTATATGCTCTTCATACACAGGAGGTCTTCATTAGGGGTGAGTGCGGTTCCCGGGTAGAACCGAGAACCGGAGAACCGAACCGCAGGTTCCGGTTCGGTTCCCGGTTCCAGAGGGGCCGGTTCCGGTTCCCGGTTCCCTTTTTTTGGGAACCGGCGGTTCTCGGTTCCGGAACCGGCTTCCGGTTCCCCAACCTAAAAACCTTAAATATTTTGATCTCGCGGCGTCCCAATTTTTGAACTTCCGCCCAAACCCTAAATCGCTGGTGAAACCTCCGCCCAAACCCCTGTCTCCGACTCCTCCATACCCCTACCTTGAATCCCTCGACGACGCCGCTCGCCCCAACGCTGAACGCCGCTCGCCCCCGGACGACGCTGTTGACGATGACGCCCCGCCGCTTGCCACCCTTGAAGTCGATGCTGCTCGCCCCCCGCTCGCCCGCTACCGGACTCCACTCGCCCCCTTCCCCCGTGCACCGCTCAGCCCCCCAACGACGCCCTCGACGACGACGCTCCACCGCTTGTTGCTCACCCACCGCTTGCCGCCCTCAAGGTGTCCTCCATAGCATTCGATTGGCTCTGTCACGGTGCGCGCTCTCTCTCTCTCTCTCTCTGCTCTCTCTCTCTCTCTCTCTCTCTCTCTCTCTCTCTCTACGTGGCGTGGGTTTGTGTCTTACATTGTGTGAAATTTTTTATTTCTCTTTCTCTTTCTGGTTTTGTTTCTTGCGAAGTGCAGAATTCAGGTTTCGGGGACTCGAGGAGCTTCTCTCGGCCCCGCCTTTCATGCTGGTAATCTCTACCGCCCCCTCTCTCCATCGTTTGTTCACTATTGAACCTCCTGGTTTTCTTGAATTGCTTATAAGAGGTGATTGGAGTGTTCTAATTTTTTCTTGCTTTATTTCTCTTATGCTGGTGGCTGAAATAGTTGGTGTTGATCAGTAAAATCTATCTTAAAGTTGATTCTCTAGTTCGGCAGGCTGATGCACTTTTGACTCATTTGTTGCTGAATAATAATCTTATCTGGTGTGGATCAGGTTCCCACTAATGGCAAGCTTTGTGCTGACAAGCAAAACCAAATCTTTAGTTGGAACGTTGTATCAGTCAATTTTGTGCTAATAACCATGAATACAAGCATAATTAGTATCCTCTGCTTGTAGTGGCAAGGCCAAGGGTGAGCTTCTGGCAAGCGATGGAGATGTAGAAGACGAGGTGGGTGAGAGAGAGAGGAGGGGGATGGAAATCCAAGCATTATACTGGACATAAACACTAGACTTGGAGTAGCACAGCTGTGCAGGTAATTTTCATGTGCTTGCTGAAAAAGCTGTTTTTTTCAAGAGGATTGCTTTTTAATTTTTTTGCTGGCGTTCTTTGACTCAATTGGAAGGGCGGGGCAAAGTGAGACTGTATAGGTGCATAATTTTGCGCTATTGCTGCATACAAGTGAGATTTCACTTGTTGTATCATCCAATTGATGCTTAGAAGTTACTACTATACGGGCGGTAGGAAGTTCCTATCGTCAATGTTGTATCATCCAATTAATGCTTGGAAGTTCTTGATAGTCCCAAGTCTCACTTGTACAGGTGCAGCAGTTGGAAAGCTCATCAATTTGGTGACGAAGTGAAGGTTGCCCAAGCTGATGATTCAAGTAATTAGTAAAATTTACTAGTGAGACTTGCCGGATAACATTAGGCAATCGATGCTTGCAAAGTTTTTGAAGGTATAGATATGAATTTGTCACAAGTGCTAAAGCAAAATTCTCGGTTTTTTTTTTTAATGTAAGTGTGTGAAAAAAAAGAAGTTTTGCGTTTGTTTGTTCGTGGTGTGCCAATTTAAAAATTCATGTCTCGAAATATTGAAGAGATCGTGTTGTATTGGAATTTGAAATTTTCGAGCATATATCTCTCTTTTCCTCCAAGTTCACAAGCATTTTCATTTTCCTTTGAAGGTATGAGTTTTTCCTAAATCCAGCTTTGATTTTTACCCATACGCTTAATTGTTGGTAATGTTAGCTATGTTAGGCCTTCATGAACTCTCTATTTCCGAGAAAAACTATATTATACATTCTTCCCAAGTTGACTAGCATATATCATTTTGTATTATCTTTGATGAATGACAAGCTTATTTGTTATTGTTGCGTTCTTTTCCGTTTTTTTAAACTAAAAAAAAAAAAAACCTGTTGGAACTCGGAACCGACCTTGGAACCTGTGATAGGGTAGGTTCCAGGTTCTTGGTTCCGAAAGGTAGGTTCAGTTCCAAAAATTAGGAACTTGTACCTAAGGGTAGGTTCCAAGTTCCAGGGCGGAACCCTTTGTAAGGAACCTGGAACCACTCACCCCTAGTCTTCATCCACCTATGAGCTCAAGTTATTTTGTTAGACTTTCTAACACTCATTAAGATATCTCAAATTAGAGATGATGTACTATGATTCACTTGCCATGGAATGAGGAGATTTTTAGGTACTTTCGACTTAAGTGAAGTTAAGTCACATGAGCCGAGAGCATTTAATGATTTTTTTTTTCTAAAAGTAGAGATGAACTCCCCATCATGTTAAGTGGTGTCGCCACCAAATTTTCAGGTGCACCATCTAGGGTTTGGCTAATGGATTACTAAGCCTAAACTTAGCTCGGGCTCTCCCAAGCCTATACCAATTCACGACTTAAGTTCAATTTCTTAACATGCAATCGATTATTAATTAGGAGTCGCCACTAATCAGTTTTGGATAGGTCAATTAGACACATAAGTAAAATAATGGGACAATTATTTTACCTCTACGAACCATCGGGGACTTGATTACGTTAGATCTCTCTAATGCCCTT
The DNA here is from genome assembly GCF_016545825.1 of Eucalyptus grandis. NCBI lineage: Eukaryota > Viridiplantae > Streptophyta > Magnoliopsida > Myrtales > Myrtaceae > Eucalyptus > Eucalyptus grandis. The sequence continues at coordinate 3,637,555 of NC_052620.1, forward strand.
TCGGTACCATCTTTTATTATGAAAAAAATGTTTGGCAAGTAGCTTGAATTGATTTTAATTTATCTCCCTAACATGTGAGGTTATCATGCGGGTGCGCAAACCACCAATTTAACACCCAGATAAATCAGTGAATAAAATGTAAGACTTACCTTATAGCAATGAAAGCATCTACGATGTTAGATCAGAATTAACATCGACAATCCTAGATATGATTTCTAATTAACACGCAATTACCCAATTTTTGTTTTCGCTTTTCTTAATGAGAATCTAATTTACATGCAATGCAATGTTACTAATCTAACATGTAATGATATGGCATGACAATATGACTTAAACTATATGACATAAATAAAATGCAGTATATCCTAAAGAATGAAATTGATTAATTCTAAGGCAATTTTTTGTATTTTCCATGAAATTCGAAATTAGAAAAATGCAAAGATTATCTAGCTAGATTAAGATTCTATTTAATTTGTATTAGGAATTAGTTTAAGCCAAATCCTAATTTAAACTAGAATTTTATCTAACCAAGTAATCTCTAACCTAAAATGCAATCTATCTAAAAGGATCTATCTAAATAAAATTTAAACATGCAATCAACCTAATATGCAATGAGGTGCCAAGGATGCCCTAATTCTACATGATACATGCATGGTGATTTTTTTATTTTTCTTTGTAAAATTCGAAATTTAAAATTGCCAAATAATTAAACGTGTCATTTAAATTAAAGAAAACTAACCTCATAAATGAACGCATTTTTTGGATTTCGTATGTGGATTTCGTGAGTGTCCCTGGACGCACCAGTCAAACCCTGCAGAGAAGTGCTCCCTTTTGACTTCTCTTCCTCCAATGAGTGCTCCCCCTCCTCGCGTTCTTCTTTTCTCGGAGTTCTCTAATTCAGATCATGTGGCCATGGGTTTTTCTGACTTGGTATTCTCGACCTTGGCTGACTGGTTGTGATAATGGGACAAACTAGCAACGGGAAGCAACAGCAAAGACACGTCGCGGCTGTCGGTGGCGCACGGCGAGGGGCTAGGAGACAATGCGAAGCTGCGACTGGCTTTGATCAAGAGGGCCTCGACTATCTCTGCTGTTCACTCTTTCGTTCGAAAAATCTCGATGTGCGCTCCGAAATTCTGAGTTGCTGATTCTCACCGTGGAGAACATGGGTTCTCTTCTTCTTCTTCTTCTTCTTCTTCTTCTTCTTCTTCTTCTTCTTCTTCTTCTTCTTTTGTGGCCGTGTGTTTCTATTGTGTGGCCTCCCGAAAACCCTACACGAACAATCTATTTATAAGCCTCAAACTAGGGTTTTAATTTTTTTCAAATTGATATCAACGAAGATTCTTTTTCCAAATGCAATATTCACTTTTCGCATCTGCCCTATCCAAAAATTCATCATATCTCAGAAAAATTTCAAATTTCTATTTTTCACGAGATAATCTTTGATCATAAAAGAAACGGGCTTGGCCCATTTTGCTCGCTTCGTGGGTTTAGTCCGGCTTGTCAATTTAAAGTTCAGAACCACTAATTTGAACATATCTGTCACCGGCCCAATGTAAAAAATAAATGCACTTAAAACTTTATGCTATGCAATTAATATTTTTTTCAGAGATAAAATTAACCCCTAGTTTTCTATGCAATAAATAAATAAACGGGCCATCAAAATTTAGGTGTCAACAACTACCCCTCTTTGAAGGTGAACTCGAAGAGGTTGCATTCAAAGACAAATTGAAACCTAAATTTTGACCATGCACATGCGTTGAATGATTTTTTCGGAAAATGAATCTCATTTTAAAATGCAATTTATATGATGCATGGAAATGCTAATGCAAATGCATGATGCGAAAGGAAAGAACGTACCTACAGTTACTTACCAATCAGTGCGGTAGAGCATGGTACATGATAAATCCATATTTATTCCACAAGTACCCAACTCTCGCTCAGGTTTCTTGAAGAGTGTAACGGGTAATAGATTGAGACATTGAGATTCAAAAGAACATTCACATCCAAAGTGAAATGTTCAACGAAAGAATTGAGACATCCATATTCATATTGAGATGTCAAGATTTAAAAAAAAAAAAAAAAAAAAACTCGAAATACCTAGATCCAGACTAAGGTATAACGAGAAAGCTCAAAAAACATTCACATCCAAAGTGAAATGTTCAATGAAAAGAATCAAGATATCTGGGTCCAGACAAAAATGTCATGATTTTGGAAACTCGAAATACCTAGATCCAGACTAAGGTATAACGAGGAAGATCGAAGACCAGAGTGAAATGTTCAACAACAAGAATCAAGACATTCGGGTCCAGACTAAGATGTCAAAATTTTTTAACTCGAAATACCTAGATCCAGACTAAAGTATAACAAGGAAAATCAAAGAACATTCACATCCAGATTGAAATGTTCAACGAAAATAATCAAGACATCCGAGTCCAGACAAAGATGTCATGATTTTGGAAACTCGAAATACCTAGATCCAGACTAAAGTATAACGAGGAAGATCGAAGAACATCCACATCCAGAGTGAAATATTCAACAAAAAGAATCAAGACATCCGGGTCCAGACTGAGATGTTAAGATCTTGAGCTCGAAATACCTAGATTCAGACTAAGGTATAATGAGGAAATTCGAAGAACATTCACATCCAGAGTAAAATGTTCAACGAAAATAATCACGACATCCGAGTCTAAACAGAGATGCCATGATTTTGAACTCGAAATACCTTGATCCAGACTAAGGTATAACGAGGATGATCGAAGAACATTCACATCCAAAGTGAAATGTTCAACAAAAATAATCAAGACATCAGGGTCCAGACAGAGATGTCATGATTTTTGAAAGCTCGAAATACCTAGATCCAAACTAAGGTATAACGAGGAAGATTGAAGAACATTCACATCTAGAGTGAAATGTTCAACGAAAAGAATGGAGACATCCAGATCCAAACTGAGATGTCTAATTTTTGGAAAATGGTAAAGAAACTTACCTAGAATATCTTACCTTCAAGGAGGGTAGAGTGATCCAAAACAGTTGGTGTTACATATCCAAGACTTGTACCTTTCTACGGTCACCTAGCATTGCAACATTGATTATCCGACCAAGACTCGAATCTTTCTTCGATCACCTGAATCTACAAAAAGCTTCTGGGGAACAACTCAGTCGAGTTGAGTATCGGTGCATTTGAGAGGGTAATACCTGTGCAATGACAAGTATTTAAGGTATGGATAGAGATATACTTACCTGGTAACATCTCTGATCCTGGGGGATATGTCTCCTGCAAAACATGGTCATAGGAGAGGCAATATGCATTTGCAATCATGAACATGCATTAATTCAAGAGATGTTCATGCGTGATGATTTCCATCAATTTGGCATTTTCATTCCAATTTGAACACATGAATGTCATGAATATGTCAAATGAGGGATCTTTCGATTTGAAAGGGCTTTCACTCATCCTCGTTAAAATGGATATTTCATCCTGACCTTTGATGTAGGATTTTAACAATCGCTCTATCTCACCGTCGTCATGCCAAACAAAGGTCTAAGCAATCTCGCAAGTGGTACGACCTTACCAATATGAGAGGTCTTTAATAGGGACTGTAACGCAGGCTTAATCAACGGCTTAACAAATGAGACTCTTTGAGTCGAGGCTATTGAAAAATGACATTTCGCAATTGTCTTGGGGTTTACAAGTCAAGAAACATATGAAATGAAGCAGAAATTATCTTACTCCCACTTCTTCAAGCGATGCTTTTAAACATATGAACTTTTACATTAATTCAAGTGCCCTAATCTGAAGAGACTTTGCAAGAGACGTAACATAGGCTAAATTCATGGGTTGAGAAACGAAAAGATGATTAGGCTCAAAAAGTGTTTAGGGGGTCAAAGTTGGTGATCATCTTGACATTTCCACCAATTTTTTCTCTAATGTTGAAGATTTTCTTCACATTACAACTCCATTGATTGTAATATTTCAGCATTTGAGTTTTTTTTTTTTTTCAATACCACCTTGTAGGGGATACGACTCACTACATCAAGTGTTTAATTTTTCTCTCTGGGCATTGGCCTTGCTTTTACTAGGCACACTGCTTTTTTCATGCCCCATTTTTTGCATTTAGTTCTTTGGACTCGCACAGCCTTTCATCTTTTGTCAACATTCTAAACCATGCTACTTGAATGGTTTGTTTTTTTTTTTTTTTTTTTTTGCCTTGCCCCAGTGTGGGGGGTGATCACCGATTGGGTTTAATGTGAAATGAATTCATAGGCTCAAATAGGCTATGCAATGGATAAAAGTGTGTACGATAGAGAAAGAACCGCTCTTCGTCATTCTAAGGCACTTCAATTACCATATAAGTTACACTGCGAAAGCAATACTCGAAGATTGATGCATGTGTGAGCAAGAAAGTTCCCATCATTCATTTCAAATTTGTCCCAATGTGGGATGATTCTTGACAGGGATAATTTAAAAAGCTCTTCATGTGTGTGGGCTCAAAGGGCTAAACAATGGGTATACCTGTAGTGTTTTGGGTAGAGGAAAAATTGCCTCTCATCACTTCGGTTGACGTACCCTTTGTCAGATCACTCTTTTCCTCATGAGCATGGAATTTTTCCACACAACTCACCGGGGTTAGTATATGAAACAGTGTATGAATAAGGCTTGCCTTTCGTCTTTCCAAAGTATCCCATTTGATATCTCACCCAATTCATCAAGGAAAACATGCAAGATTTATAACAAATTTGAACCATTGAATTTGCAACTCATTGAGGCAATTTATTCATCATAAAAATGCTTGCAGTTCAAAACATGACATGGAAAATTCAATCATGGGTAATACTTCTTGACAGCATCAGAATTAACTGGAATAGAAAACTCACAACCATCAATTTCGCCAGATCAAAGCACCTCCAAGAAGTACCTTCTTCACCCCATATGGATCGCTGTAATTTGGAGCAAACTTGCCCCCAGGATCTGGAAAAATTGGCAATAGCTCTCTTAAAACAAGATCATTTACCTCTTTGGCTTCTTCAATGTCATCTAAATTAATAGTGATGGTCTGCTCGGATGGAAGAGCCTTGGCTCTTTCATTTTATTCCCAGCTACGCTGCACCTCAATGGCATCTTCAATCGAGTCTTCGGGACCATCATTGTCACACTTGTTGCATTGGATTGGACCATTTCCACACCTTTGCATGCTATATGACCATCCTTGAAATGGAAAGTAGATGGATCAAAAAGACAAACAGGGTAAATCATTTTTTTTGAAAGATTTTTTTGAAATTTTTTTAAAAGCAATTGGAAAAGCATTTTGTTTTTAAACATTTTGATGCGAGAAAGCATGATGAAACCCAGGCCTCAGAATTCTCCTTGGATTTTTCTTTTTGTTTATTGACTAGATAACATCACCGGGCTAATTTGGTGTACCTCATCATGCCCTCAAAATAAGACTTGTAATTTTATTGATACTCATCAATCAATTACATTTACTGAATGGAAAATGTGAATTCAAGTCCTAAAAAGAAAGTGAAAAAGAAGAAATCGAAAACAATCGCTAGATAGCGATAATAACTCCTAAAAAGCGATAAAATTCTTATAAAGCGATAAAAATTCCTGCGCAGGGGAATGTGCAAAAGTAATAAGTTACTCTTGCGGGCCAAGGCCCATTTCTTCCAAAGGTCCTTCATCAATGGCATTCACCCTATCCTCATGCTTAGGTAGAGGACTCTTTTTGACATTCGATTGAGCGGTACTGAAGGCAAACGCCTTGGTGTTCAACAAATTTTGGACCTTATGTTTCAAAGTCAAGCATTCATCAGTCGAATGTCCTACTTCCCCCATATGATACTCGCATTTCTTGGAGGAATCGTAGTTGGAAAAATTTTCAGCATTAGGTCGCTTTGGCTCATAAGACAGCAACCCCTTCTTTTGTAGGACCTTCAAGACCTGGGACAGAGGGCCAGGAAGAGGAGTGAACTGCCTCTTAACAAATTGTCAGGGGGCGGACAGTCGGCCTTCCCCTTGTTGATTCTTAGGGACATGAACAATCGGAGGCTTGCTAGATCGTGTCTATGCAACATTGACTTCCGTGCTTGGTTCTTTGTCTTTCTTCATGGTGAACCTTTTGCCTTGATGGGTCAGTTCGTCAAACCATCCATCTCTCAGCCCAATGTCAATTTGCTCACCCATCGGGATAAGTTGATTTAAGTTCTCCACGTATGTACTAGCCATTCAGGTACGGAACTCAGATAGGAGAGTCTTGACGAACAACTTCATCAGCTCCTTGTTTGTAGGCTCAGGAGTGATTTGAGCTCCCAGGTTTCGCCATCTTACAGCATACTCTTTGAACAACTCGCTTTTCTTCTTCTCCATCCGCTCAAGATCCTCTCGGGAAGGTGCAATGTCCATGTTGAACTTATATTGCTTGAGGAATGCATCAGCCACTTCATTCCAGGTGTCGAGGAGGTTTACATTCTTCATTATGTTCCAGTTCAGTGCGGGCCCAGTCAAACTTGTGTGGAATGATTGAATCATGAGGGGTTCATTCTTGACATATTGGGCCATGCATACGTGGTACATCTGCAAATGAGCTTTTGGATAGGAAGTACCATCGTAGTTCTTGAACTCCGGCATCTTAAACTTCTTCGGCACCTTGACCTTCTCATACACAGACAAGTCAAATGGGAGTGAACTCTGCGACACTTGCAATTGCTTCACCTTCTCTTCTAGCTTTGCGAAGCGTTCATCTTGCTCCGTCTTAGGGACGTTATCAAGCTTAGCCTTTTTAGCGATGATCAACGGTGGGTCATCTTCCAGCTTAGGCATGTTGTAATCACCCATTTGAGCCTTGCTTGCTTGCTTCAGAATAACTATCTCAGGAAGAGCAGGTGCAGGAGTCGGATTCACTTGGATGGATTGGATTTGAGTTGTCATAAGTTGCATAGAGGTGAGCAACTATTTGAGTTGGTCTTCCAAAGCGGACATACAATCACACATTTCAATTTGATCAGCCATTCTAGCTCTTGATCGCGTAATGATAGGCGAACGTGAGGGATCCGTTATCACCTAATCTAAATGAATGAAAATATATAAGTACGAGGTGTAATGAGAGAGCCAATCCATGACAACAATCTATTTTTTAGGCATGAAATGTCCACACATGAAGAGGATTCCCTAAAAATGGACTAGGAAAATAAGAACATGGGATGCCTTAGTAGGGACAAAATTTCCCAAACATGAACTAGGAAAAACAGAAACTTGAAACCTCTTAACAAGAACGATAAAGACATGAATTGAAAATGAATTTCCAATTTTTTTATTTTCCAAATGATTCATTGCATGGCAATTTCCTTATTTCATTTCTGATTAACAAAGGAATTAAATCAATGATTAACCTAAATTGTCATGGACCGACCAAAAGTACGACAAAATAAATGGCATGGTATAGAGATAGAAGGCTTACTTCACCAAGGAAAATTAATGACAATCACATAGACATGCACATAAGATGTGAGGCTCAATTTATAGTCTATAAGGCTTAACAAAGTGGAGCCACAAGGATGATCAGACTAGCCACGGGCTTGTTGACTATGTCGGGTCCTCATGACTCCGGCTTGGTCAAAGAGCCGACCCAGGTCGTGGGCATGCAGACCGAGGTGGGTACTCTTGACACCAAAAAAGAAACTTCGGGATTGAAATGGGCAACTCGTACCGCGGGTAGGCGGTCGGAGTGGCATTCATCTCAATACCATTCTAGATGATCCTATGCGACCCAGGTCCTGTGGCAGGTTATGTATGCAATAGTGTAGTGCAAATGCAAGGCATGCACAACAGTTTATATCAAGCGACACTTCAACATGAAAATAAACCATACATTCCTACACCTCACTGCAAAACAAAGGTTAGCAAACACTTCCCCTTATACCTAACATTAAGTTAGCAAATGTTTACCGAACATTAGGGTAAACACCTTATTAGGCCTTATTTGCCTGCCTCGGGACAACTATCTCGGGGAGAGCGGGTGCAGGAGTCGGATTCGCTCGGAGGGATTGGATTTGAGTTGTCAGAAGCTGTATAGAGGCGGCTAACTGTTGAAGTTGTTCTTCCATAATGGAGATACGATCCCGCACTTTAGCTTGTTCTTCCATAGTTGACACCTAAATTTTGGTGGCCCGTTTATTTATTTATTGCATAGAAAATTAGGGGTTAATTTTATCCCTGAAAAAATATGAATTGCATAGCATATAGTTTTAGGTGCATTGGGCCCGTGACAGATAGGTTCGAATTAGTGGTTCTGAACTTTAAATTGATAGGCCGGACTAAACCCACGAAGCAAGCAAATTGGCCCAAGCCCGTTTCTTTTATGATCGAAAATTAGGGTTTTACAAATTAGGGTTTTAATTTTTTTTTCCAACGAAAATAATCAAGACTTCCCCATTAGAGTCGCCAAGCTGTTGCGACCAAATTTTCGGTGTACCACCTAGGGTTTGGCTAATGGATTGTTAAGCCTAAACTTAATTCGAGCTCTCCCAAACCCATACCAATTTGCGATTTAGGTTCAAGTTCTTAATATGCAATTGATTTTTCAATTAGGAGTCGCTACTAATCTATTTTTGGTGAGTCGATTAGAAACCCAAGTAAAGCAACGCGAGGTTTACTTTATTCCTACTAACTAGAGATTTATGAGTTCGGGGACTTGATTACGCTAGATTTCTCTAACGCCCTTTCGGTACATTTCTCTTTTATTTAAAAAAAAAATGTTTTGCAGGCAACTTGAATTAATTTTAATTCACTTTCCTAACATGTGAGATTATCATGCGGGTGCGCAAACCATCAATTTAACACCCAAGAAAAACAATGAATAAATTGCAAGACTTACCTCATAACAACAAAAGCATCTGCAATGTTAAATCAGAATTCACATCGACAGTCCTAGATATGATTTCTAATTAACACGCAATTTCTTTTTTTTGTTTTCACTTATTTAATGAAAATTTAATCTATATGCAATGCAATGTTACTAATCTAACATGAAATGACATGGCATAAAAATATGACTCAAACTATATGACATGAGTAAAGTAATTTCCAAAGAAATGCAATAATTAAATATGCAATCCAAATTAATCAAATGACCTAACTCTAATGACAAGGAAGTTCTAATTAAACGAATCTAGTAATCACTAAATGACGTGCATTTTATAAACCTAATTCTATATGACGTGCACATGATCTTTTATTATCCTAAAAAATGCAATATATTCTAGAGAATGAAATAAATTTATTCTAAGACAATTTTTTTGTATTTTTCATGCAATTCAAAATTAAGAAAAATGCAAAAATTATCTATCTAGATTAAGATTTTATCCAGCTTATATTAAGGATCTGGTCAGACTAAATCCTAATTTAAACTAAGATATTATCTTAACCTAGCAATCTCTAACCTAAGATGCAATCTACCTAGAAAATCAATCTAAACTTAAAATGAAACATGCAATTTTATCCTAAAATGCCATGACGTACAAAGAATGCCCTAATTCTACATGATATATGCATGATGATTTTTTTTGTGTTTTTTTTTATAAAATTCGAAATTAAAATTGCCAAATAATTAAACATGCAATTCAAATTAAAAAAAAAAAAACTAACATCCTAAATTGCCAAATATATGGATTTTTTTGGATTTTTTTTAATCGAAATAGGTAAATTCCTATCCTAAATATGCAATTTAATTCAAAAATATCATCTAACCTAGATATCATCTAAACATGCATAAAAAAATGACTAACTAACCTATCATGCAATCAATCATAATCTACATGGGATGCAAATGCAATTTTTTTGTATTTTCAGGATAAACATAACAATTATGAGATAAACATCAAACCATCCATGATCATCAAAAATATTATCCATCACTCAATTTGAAATTCAAACTTGACTATCTCGCTAATAAAATCAATAAATTGATCTTAAGCCTTAAAGATCAAGATATCAATTTTACTCCCGCGTAAATAATTATTCCATCTAAAGCCTTATAGATAGAATAAAAATTCGTGCGGTTGCGATTTGGATGCTCCATCGGAGAATTTCGATCATGCATTGGAAAATACTTCAAACAAAGAGATAAAATATCAAAACTAAAATAAGATAAAACAAATCTACCAAAGAAATTAAATCTACTAAATCTTCCTAATAAAATAAAATAGATTTATACCTAAAATTGAATTTTTTCCAAAAACCCAATCAGTAGAACGGACCAACGGTGGACGCGGCACAGCATGGCACGGCTCTAGGGCAACGGTTGTAGCGGTATCTCAGCGTGACTTGACAAAGTTGCGACAAGTTTGACGGGTTATCATTCGGGACACCAAGAAATCTGCAAAAACTATCGAAAGCTTAGGTAATTAAAAGCGAGGCTGGTGTCGCCGAGTGAATCGTTGATGTTGAGAGCTAGTCATGGCGAGTTTCACCAATGTCGGGGATGAGGCTAAGCTCGGTAGAGAAATATTAGAGCTACGTGGCGAAGCTCTACGCCACTGGGCTTTTCAGCAATTGACCAAATAAATCAATGGGAACTCCTTTGCTGGGGACTACCTTGATTCGTGCAAGATGGAGGCAATAGTAAGACTGGTCTGTGACTAAGGAGATGCGGCAGTGAGGAGCACAACGACGTCGGTGGAGTGGTGATGATCTTAGTTCGACCCAGCAAAACCCAGACAATCAGGACAGAAGCAAGGGCGCCGCTGGACAGCTTACGATCTCCAAATCATGCTAGTGGAACTGGAAGCTACGTGTTGGGCGACGTTGATGGTTGGATAACAGCGGGCGGAAGCTTGTAAGTGCCAAGTTGACCACGAAGAAACTGGCGCAGCAGGGCAGCGGGAGTAGCAAACTGATTGATATTGGGCGTCCCTCGCGGACACAACACCGGCACCGGAAAAGAGCTCACGATCCGCTTTTCTCTCGATTCTCACGCGTGCCTCTCAATTTTGTCGTGTACTCAATTTTTGCGGCCCCTCTCTCTCTTCCCGTGTGTCTTGATTTTTTCTTTGACTCCAGAGAAAAAATCAAAAAGCCCCCAAAACCCTAAGCAGACAAACCTATTTATAGGCCACCGATTAGGGTTTCAATTTTTTTCCAAATCAATATCCCGGAAAATTTTAAATTCCTAATGCAATATTCACTTTTCTCACGAGATAATTTCCGATTACTTAAAAAAAAAAAGGGCTTGGGCCAATTTGCTCGTTTCATGGGCTTAGTTCGGCCTATCAATTTAAAGCTCAAAACCACTAATTCAAATCCACCCGTCACCGGTCTAATAAATAAATGCAAAACAAGTAAATTAAAAATAAATGCACTTACATCTATATACTATGCAATTAATATTTTTCAGGGATAAAATTAACCCATAATTTTCTATGCAATAAATAAATGACCAGATCGTCAAAATTTAGGTGTCAACAGCTGCTCCTCTTTGAAAGTGAGCTCGTAGAGATTGCCTTCAAAGACAAATTGAAACCTAAATTTTGACCATGCACATGCACATTAATGATATGATTTTTTTTTTTTGTCGGAAAATGAATCCCATTTTAAAATGCAATTTATATGATATATGGAAATGCTAATGCAAATACATGATGCGAAAGAAAGGAACGTACCTACAGTTACTTACCAATTAGTGCGGTAGAGCATCTTAAGGTACATGATAAATCCTCATTTACTCCACATGTACCCAACTCTCACTCAGGTTCCTTGAAGAGTCAAACAAGTAATAAATTGAGACATTAAGACTAAGAGGAACATTCACATCCAAAGAAAGTGAAATGTTCAATGAAAAGAATTGAGACATCAAGATTCAAATTGAGATGTCAAGATTTTTTAAAACTCGAAATACCTAAATCCAGACTAAGGTATAACGAGAAAGATTGAAAAACATTCACATCCAGAGTGAAATGTTTAAATGAAAATAATCAAGACATCCAGGTCTAGATTGAGATGTCATGATTTTTGAAGCTCGAAATATCTAGATCCAGACTAAAGTATAACGAGGAAAATCGAAGAACATTCACATCCAGAGTGAAATGTTCAACGAAAAAAATCAAGACATCCGAGTCCAAACAAAGATGTCATGATTTTGGAAACTCGAAATACCTAGATCTAGACTAAGGTATAATGAGGAAGATCGAAGAACATCCACATCCAGAGTGAAATGTTCAACAAAAAGAATCAAGACATCCGGGTCCATACTGAGATATGTCAAGATCTTGAGCTCAAAATACCTAGATCCAAAGTAAGGTATAACGAGGAAAATCGAAGAACATTCACATCCAAAGTAAAATGTTAAACGAAAATAATCACGACATCCGAGTCCAAACAGAGATACCATGATTTTGAACTCAAAATACCTAGATCCAAACTAAGGTATAACGAGGACGATCGAAGAACATTCACATCCAGAGTGAAATGTTCAACGAAAATGATCAAGACATCCGGGTCTAGTAGCGTTAGAGAAATCTAACGTAATCAAGTCCCCTTATACCTCCCATCCTACAAGAATATTTAACACTTTAAATGTTAGGGATGTATCTGAGATCCCTGCTGCCAAACAAAAATATTTTTCAAAGATAAAAGAGAAAATCGGCCTAAGTCCACTAAGAGCTTTAACTCAAGTCCCCAATGAAGTCGCCATGCTATCGCGACCAAATTTTCAAGTGCACCACCTAGGGTTTGACTAATGGATTATTAAGCCTAAACTTAGCTCGGGCTCTCCCAAGCCCATACCAATTCACGATTTAGGTTCAAGTTCTTAACATGCAATTGATTCTTAATTATGAGTCGTCATTAATCAGTTTTGGGTAGGTCAATTAGACACCTAAGTAAAATAATGAGATAATTATTTTACCTCTACGAACCAGAGATTTTGAGTTTAGGGACTTGATTACGTTAGATCTCTTTAACGCCCTTTCGAAACCTTTCTCTTTTATTTTGAAAAAAAAAATGTTTGGCAAGCAGCTTGAATTGATTTTAATTTATCTCCCTAACATGTGAGGTTATCATGCGGGTACGCAAACCACCAATTTAACACTCAGATAAATCAGTGAATAAATTGCAGGACTTACCTTAAAGCAACGAAAGCATCTACGATGTTAGATCATAATTCACATCGACAATCCTAGATATTATTTCTAGTTAACACGCAATTACCCAATTTTTGTTTTCGCTTTTCTTAATGAGAATCTAATCTACATGCAATGCAATGTTACTAATCTAACATGTAATGATATGGCATGACAATATGACTTAAACTATATGACATAAATAAAATGCAGTCTATCCTAAAGAATGAAATTGATTAATTCTAAGGCAATTTTTTTTTGTATTTTCCATGAAATTCGAAATTAGAAAAATGCAAAGATTATCTAGCTAGATTAAAATTCTATTCAATTTGTATTAGGAATTAGTTTAAGTCAAATCCTAATTTAAACTAGAATCTTATCTTAACCAAGTAATCTCTAACCTAAAATGCAATCTATCTAAAAGGATCTATCTAAATAAAATTTAAAGATGCAATCAACCTAATATGCAATGACGTGCCAAGGATGCCCTAATTCTACATGATACATGCATGATGATTTTTTTATTTTTCTTTGTAAAATTCGAAATTTAAAATTGCCAAATAATTAAACGTGTCATTTAAATTAAAGAAAACTAACATCCTAAATGAATGCATTTTTTGGATTTTTTTATTTAAAAATTCGAAATAAGATTGCAATTCTAAACATGCAAGATAATCCTAAGGCTAGGAATATTTTAAAATGAACCTAATCCTAATTCAATTTTTTTCGGATTTTTTTTTTTATGAAAATAAAATTGACTCAAACACCATGATAGCAAACCAAACAGGATAAGATTGATATCCAAAAATTAGCGAACCATATCTCGTGCATGAGATCGGGTTAACCAATTTTAAAATTAAATCGCGAATCGAATCTCGGACGTGAGATCAAATTGTCGATTTTTGCAAGGGATTGCGAGTCGGATTTCGGGCGCGAAAATCGGACTGTCAATCCCTAATTTGAGAGCTCCTTGAGTTGCAAATATCATGCTAAGGATTTCAATCACGTGTATCAAAAAATATATCAAATAAGAAAACGGAATTTTTGGAAATCAAAATAGACAAATTTTTTACCTATTCCGAATATTGGCTCCCAAATTCCGATCCTCAAACGACTACGGCTACTCGCGACGTGATATGGTAATGCTTGGCGAGGCTCACAGCTCGGAGTTGGATGTCGGGACTGGATTTTGGTGGTGTTGCGGCTTGAATGGACAGCAATTCGTCGTTGGGCGTGGCACGGATCAAAGTAGCAGCGGGTCGTCATGGGATCAAGGTCAACTCTTCATTGGCATGCACGCAGTAGGTCCAGGAGCGTCAAGGCTTCGCTTGGATGCAGGGATTTCCGCGACTTGGTCAGCAAAACAACTACTTGGTTGGGAGTGACTGGAGAAAAAAAAAATTCTCTTTGTGCGTATGTGGATTTCGTGAGTGTCCCTGGACGCACCAGTCAAACCCTGCAGAGAAGTGCTCCCTTTTGACTTCTCTTCCTCCAATGAGTGCTCCCCCTCCTCGCGTTCTTCTTTTCTCTGGAGTTCTCTAATTCAGATCATGTGGCCATGGGTTTTTCTGACTTGGTATTCTCGACCTTGGCTGACAGGTTGTGATAATGGGACAAACTAGCAACGGGAAGCAACAGCAAAGACACGTCACGGCTGTCGGTGGCGCACGGCGAGGGGCTAGGAGACAATGCGAAGCTGCGACTGGCTTTGATCAAGAGAGCCTCGACTATCTCTGCTGTTCACTCTTTCGTTCGAAAAATCTCGATGTGCGCTCCGAAATTCTGAGTTGCTGATTCTCACCGTGGAGAACATGGGTTCTCTTCTTCTTCTTCTTTTGTGGCCGTGCGTTTCTATTGTGTGGCCCTCCAAAAACCCTACACGAACAATCTATTTATAAGCCTCAAACTAGGGTTTTAATTTTTCCAAATTGATATCAACGAAGATTCTTTTTTCCAAATGCAATATTCACTTTTCGCATCTGCCCTATCCAAAAAATTCATCATATCTCAGAAAAATTTCAAATTTCTATTTTTTACGAGATAATCTTCGATCATAAAAGAAACAAGCTTGGGCCAATTTGCTCGCTTCGTGGGTTTAATCCGGCTTGTCAATTTAAAGCTCAAAACCACTAATTCAAACCTATCTGTCACCGGCCCAATCTAAAAAATAAATGCACCTAAAACTATATGCTATGCAATTAATATTTTTTTCAGGGTTAAAATTAACCCCTAATTTTCTATGCAATAGATAAATAAACGAGCTGCCAAAATTTAGGTGTCAACAAGTGGGAATCAACTGAGCACTTGAAGAATCTTTGGCACCATGTTACTAGGGAAAGAAAAGGTAAAGTACTAACTATTTGAAGAAATTCTAACAATCTTAGTAACCTTGCTCCCTTGCAGAGAGGGCAGGAGGAAAGTCACTAAAGTTTCCGGAGGTTTTTATATGGTGCTCTTTCTAACTTATTTGTCTATATGTATCATTGATTTCGTGTATATTTGGTCCACTTTTTTTTTCTTGTTTTTACTTGTATCATTTGAAAATTATTTTTTTGTCTTTAATGTTTCGGATGATCAAAACTTTCATTCAATAGGTACAAATGTTGATGGGTAAGACTTATTTACATTTTCTCATCAATTTTTTGAGTTTACACTCTATCGATTTCAAAAGTTTAAAAGGTAAAGCAAAAGCCACTTCACTATTAAGCTGCAATGTACAGTTTTCTTAAGTTGATTTAATATCCATATGATGATAATGATAATCAGAAGAGGCAACATTACTAATAAGGAAGGATTTTAGTTAGTACGGATAGAAATAAGCATAGCTACAATCTGACCAAAATATATATTGCTAGCATTAGGCTGAGCCACACACGAGCTTTACTTAGCGATTTCCTTTTTTCAGTGACTTTAGCAAATTTTTTATTCTTATGCATGTATTGTTTATTTTGTTCAGTTTCAATTCATATGAAAATCTATAAATAATTAGATGAAAGCAAAATATTATGTGATTGTACATATCTTGATAATGAACGTTTCAAATTAGTTGTTTATATATACGTAGATCTTGTTTTGAAAAATCTATGTGAAAGTAAGGCTGAATTTTTTTTGGGAAAAAAAATGGCTTTCCTACATCTAAGTTGTAAAAGGAAAACGAAAAATAAAAGAGAAAATTTTAATGTTTAAAATGTTATGTTACATATATTTAGCGAATAATTTATATATGGATTATTGTGCATAATCTAGGGAAACTCTGAATCCGCATATCCAGTTCTTATACACGTACTACATTCTATTTGAAATATATATAATCATGTGAAATAACTTTTTTGATCTAATTATACGTAGATATTTGGAGATATCTATGTATAATTAAATCAAAAAAGTTACATTCCATAATTGCTCATTTTTTTTTATAATAAATGTGCATATTGATTGTATTTTGAAATGCCCATATGAAAAGAAGGATAAAAGTTATATTTTATGATCGTGATACTAGCAAATTACTAAAAGACAATGTATAAATATAAATATTTAACCGTAGAAAACAACTACTTTGAGAAGACCCTATGACACGATTGTGTATATTTCATCACTATATAATGTTAGAGAATCATTGAAAAGTTATGTAGCATAAGAACCTTTTTGTAATAAACAAACGAGTCAATAAAAAGAATTTCCATCACATCAGACTTGAATTATAGCTCATCTTTTCCAGTTAAATGAAAATTACAAATCAGAAAACATTTAGTATTAAAAAAAATGAAAGAACCCATCAGACTTCAAGCTGCTCAAGCTGGACAGCCTTTTGGCCTTCAGAGGGGCCGTCTCCAAGACAGCCCTCGAGGTGATCAGACAAGCAGGAGCTGTCGATGTTCTCCCGATGGTAGGACTTGCAGACGAAGTAGATCACTGTCTGCACGACCAAATCGAAGAGCACCAGCATCGACAGCAACATCAAGCAGATCAACCCAACCCCAATCTTGACTCCAATAGGAACCAAGTCGAAGAACACATGGGATTCAAACAGAGCCTGAACCAGCACGGAGTACACCAAGACACCAAGAAAACACCAAACGGATAGATCCATCTTGCCCTTTATCAATCCCTTGCTCTTCACTATCGCCTTCCTTCCATACGCATCTTCAAGAACCGAGATCACACTCGCCATTTGCCAAATCATGGTGATATAAACAAGCCCCACGACGGACAAGATCAAGAGAATGACTGCCACGGCAATCCCAAGTGCAGGGCCAACTGCAAATTGCCTCACCATGACGAGCCATGCGATCAAAAGCCCTACAGCCACATCATTGTACCCAAAGAAGAGTGCGAAGCACCAGAAAAAAGTGACCATGAGCCTCTTCCACACTCTGGGCACGACACTCATGATCTTCTTGAAAGTAATCTGCTTGGCGGCGAAAACGCAAGCCACTGTGTAGACGACAGCCGCTGTCGAAAGCAGAGAGAAGATGAAGACTAGGACAAAGTAGCCAAGCCTGACGAACCAGAAGGCGACCCACTCGTTCTCGAGCATTGGGGACAGGTCCCTGTAATTTGTGTCTTCCTCCCGGATGTCGTTTTGGGTGATCTCGTGGTCGAGGATGTTGAAGGAGAGGAGCTGCGAGACCAAGGAGTGGGCGAGGAAAATGATACAGAGAGGGAGGATGAGCGTGAGCGTGATCTGGGCAAAGATCTTCCTCCATTTGACGATGATCTCTGAGGTCTCTCTGTAGACGCCGAGGAACCCAAGGAATTGCAGTTCGTTCAGGTCTCTGTCCATCGTCTCTTTCGCACAGAGAAATCAAGAACGAGTGAAATGATCGATGCGTCGAGAGACTGAGATATTTCGTGAAGCAGAACAGGCGAAGAGATTCAGAGACTCAAATTCTTATAAAAGGGTCTTGAGAAGAACGACCACAGAGTGAATTGATAAATGAAAATGATTAAGTGACGGTCACCACCGTGGAAATAACATATTGTTTTGGATTAAAAAAAAAAAAAAAGATAACAAATAACTAGAAAGGTAAATGATTAAATGACAATCTTTAATCCATTGTAATAATAACAATCGACATGTTTTTCTCACGGGTACTCAAAGACTCTTACGCTAGCAAGACCCAATCAATAATGGCAAAAGAAATCACATGGAAAAGTACAAATCTAAAGAGAAAGTTCAACTCATTCAAATTTCAAAGTCTTCCCTCTTCTTATCCCCTGTCTTCACGATATTACTATCTTTATTGAGTCTTGCTAGTATAATAGTCTTTGGGGTATGATATCAATTACGTTGTGTGCCACAAATTATTATGAGGTATTTTTAAAAAGTGGATCGAATAATAATTTTTTAACTATTTTTTTTTTGTGTCCCAAACAAATTGTTATTATCACAGTGGATTAAAGACTGTCATTTAATCATTTTGATTCACTTCCATCGGTATCGGCTCGAAGCTTTCCAGGTTTCTTGATTTTGCATGATTGATTTTAGCGTGAAACATGTGGATAGGTTTTGGCCTTTCCTTCTTGGCCATGGAATTGAGCCGAATCGATGCTATTTGGTCTCCGTGTCAGAGGGTTGCCGTAACGTGGAAAGTGGGCACAGTTGTTGACCTTGCTAACAAGTATCCTTGACAAATTAACGTATATAGTGGGAGCAAGTATGGCTTCAAGTAGAATAAAAAATCGGTCCGGTTTTAAGTTTCAATGCACCCCAGTCCAATTTATGGTTCCATTTTTTTAGAAATCGCCAATTCGCAGTTCAGTTCCGAAATTGAAAATCGGGAACCGAACCAAAGGAATCGAGACTTAAAGTAGTGATACTTTATTGAAACATGGCACACTGCTTTATATTCTAAAGGAATTAAATAGATAAATAAATAAAAACTGGATGTGATGCGATGATCACAAATAGTCAATGACTCATCGACATAACTTTCGTCAAGTATTCCTTGGAAGTACACTGAAGAAATGCTCGAGGATAATTATCAAAAAGGTTATAAACTTATTATAATTGTGTTAATTTAGTTTTTTTTTTTTTTTGTCAATTCAATCATAAATCTTTTGTATTTGTGCTCCTAAGGGGTGGAGAGTAAGCCTCCTTAATCGAACTAGAACGGAGTGCACGTACACAATCGAACAGACAAATAAGAAATGCAACCTCCACCGTTTAATGAGACTTATCATTGGGTAATAGAGACAACGAAGATTAGAGTTGAGCAAGCAAATGCAAGGTTTCACACAGGTGGCCTATTTTAAAATATTACCTGAGGAAACTTTAAAACGACTTGAAGAAACTTATTAGGGGGAAAGACCCTCCGGCGACTTCCCATTCACAAGCAGCGGCTAATCCCCTTCATTGTCCCCATGGAATTCCTTTCCACGTCTTAAATAATTGACATAGCTGTATTTCAGCTTTTGGAGTGAACTGGTTTCACATGATGTTCTGTTTCAGCATCATTGCTGTATTTGTTGACACCGAAAAAGCATATCGTGATAACATTAGCGTCTTATTCTAATTCACAGTTATATTTCATGATTGCGCATACTTTATAACATCAACATTAGCAAATTACTAAAACATAACTTGTTAGCGTAAATATTTAACTGTATGAACAATTACTTTAAAATGTCTTTATGATATGATTGTGCATATTTCATCAATATATAATGTTAGAGGATCAATGAAAAAGTTAGGTAACACAAGACCCTTTATATGTTAAATGAATGACATTAGAGGATCCATAAAATAACAATTTCGTCACTAAAGAATCATAGCTGTCCTTCAATCACGTTCCAGACATTTCTCGGAATAGAAGACTGCAACAAAGTTGGGAATTGCCGTTGTCAATCTTTGATTGATTGTCTTCTTCCCCTTCTTGTTGTTGTTTTGCCTTCTAGTGGCTGTTTGCCTCTCTTTTTTTGTGGTACCACGGCACCCCTGCACTCTCCTGACCTTTGTCTTTTGAGTGTTTGTTTTGTTGGCGCCGGGCTTCCTTTGCTTGTATTTTCGTTTGGTAAAATCTATATTATACTTACCTTTACCAAAAAAAGAATCATAGCTCGTGTCTTACAGATAAATGAAAATTACAATTCACAAAACATTTTGTATTAAAAAATAAATATAATAACCCATTAGACATGAAATTGCTCAACCTGGGCAGCCTTTTGGCCTTCAGAGGGATAGTCTCCACGACAGAACTCCAGATGATCAGACAAGCAGGAGCTGTCGATGTTCTCATGGTGGTAGGACTTGCAGACGAAGTAGATCACTGTTTGCACGACCAAATCGAACAGCACCAGCATCGACAGCAACATCGTGCAGATCAGCCCAACCCCAATCTTGACTCCAATAGGAACCACGTCCAAGACCCCAAGGGATCCAAACAGTGCCTGAACCAGCACGGAGCACACGAAGACACCAAGAAAACACCAAACTCGTAGGCCCATCTTGCCATTTGTCAGTCCCTTGCTCTTCGCGATCGCCTTCCTTCCATATGCATCTTCAAGAACCGAGATCACACTCGCTGATTGGCAAATCATGGTGATATAAACTGTAACATCCCGAGCCCCACTGTGTAATATTGTCCGCTTTGGGTCACCCACCTTGGCGCGGACGAACCGCCATCCCAGCCACGGTCTTTTCCCTCACGGCTTTAAAACGCGTTACACAGATTAGAGAGACCTAAGTCTTATAAGCTAACCAAGACCTCCCTCCCTAGGCGATGTGGGACAAGAGAGGAGGTTATTACATAAACAAACCCAACAACGTACAAGATCAAGAGACTGTCCCCCAGGGCAATCCCAAGTGCAGGGCCAACTGAAAATTGCCTCACGACGATGAGCCCTGCGATCAGAAGCCCTATGGCCATGACAATGAACACAACGAAGAGTGCGAAGCTCCAGAGGAAAGGGACCATGAGCCTCTTCCACTGGGCACGACACTCATCATCTTGGTGATAGTAATCTGCTTGGTGGCGTAGATGCAAGCCACCGTGTAGACGACAGCTGAAGTCGAAAGCAGAGAGAAGATGAAGACGGAGATGAAGGAGCCTAGCTCGATGAGCCAGAAATTCTTGAGCATGCGGCACGGGTCCTGTACCTCAGGTTGTGCTTCCTGGCATTGTCTCAGTCGATCTCGTACTTGACGAACTTGAAGTAGAGGAGCTGTGAAACCTTGGAGAGAGCGAGGAAGACGATGCAGATGGAGGATGAGCGTGAGCGTGATCTGAGCGAAGATCTCCCTCCCTTTGAGGATAATCTTGGAGCTCTCTCTGTAGACGCCGAGGAACCCAAGGAACTGCAGCTCGTGCTGGTCTCTGTCCATCGGTCCTTTCGCACAGAGAAATCAAGAACAAGCGAAACGATCGATGGGTAGAGAGAGACTGCGATATTTCTTGAAGCAGAACAAGTAAAGGGTCATGAGAAGAGCGACCACAAAGTGAATTGATAAATGAAGATAGGGATGTCGTTGAGAGTGGGGGAAGGAAGAGGGAAGACTTTGAAATTTGAATGAGTCAAAGCTTGTTATTCAGATTCCTACTTCTTCATGCCTTTTCATCCCCTGTACTGTAATTAAATTTGCTTATAGAAGATAAGAAAGCATTTGGTCCCACTTTCTCTGCTCTCGGCCCGAAGTTTCTCAGGTTTCCTTAATTTGGCAGGCCATGGAATCTAGCCAAGTCGATGCAATTTGGACTCCCTGTCAAAGTGATGAAATAGCGTGGAAAGTGATGAGCAAAAGTGATGAGTGTGCTCTTGGGATTTGGCCAAGAAATCTCCATGAGAAGCTAAAGATATAAACCTATCAAGTATGGGTTTGCAAAGAATTTTATCATGCCGAGACATGGGGCTTTGTTGTCGTGCCGAGCATCCTCAACTACAATCCGCTTTATCGACACACTTTGCTCTTCATTTCTATACGTATGCCGATCCCAACATTCCATTCTATATAAGTTGCATTTTCCCGATCTACGTTTTAGTGTCCATCATATTTTGCTATTAAATACTTGGCAGATTTCCACGTAGTTGAGACCCAAATATGAGACTTGAACAGTCAAGAAATTTTTAAGAACTTGGATTGAGCTTATGTACATCGTTCATGACCTAGTAAAGATTTGAGTAACTCATGTTAAGGGCATCATTAAGTATAAATATTAAACTTAAAACTCAAGCATGTTTATGTATTTGATCTATTGAGCTCAAACATTAAATACCTAGGATCTACTAAAGGTAAAAATCAAGTATGACATTTTTATGCATACCATATTCTAAGTGAATCATATAAATGCGTTAAAAGGAGTGAATTTACTCATAAATACAACAAGATATGCACTATGATACTCGAGCTCATTCGTTGATTGCATTATGTTTTGTTTTGAATTTAGATAGATTTCACTTATAGAGATCATAATATTCAAATGAGGTCATGCTAATTATATGGTACTCTTCAAAGCACTTGATCCATGCTTATTGTTGCAATATCGACGTCCTTTGATTATTCGGTTTATATGTTTTTTTATATATATGAGGTCTCCCTTTACCTATAAGATTTAAGTTATTTTGTTGGAATTTTTAACACTCATAAAGATATTTTGAATTGGAGGGGATTGTACGATGATTCGCTTCCTTGGGATCAGGAGAATTTTAGGTACTTTCAACTTAAGTGAAGTTGGGTCACATGAGCCAAGCCAAGAGCATTTAATAATTTTTTGAAATTAGAGACGAGGTACGTAACATATTTAGTGGGAATCACTTGAGCACTTGAAGAATCACTAACACCATGTTACCAGGGGAAAGTAAAAGGTAAATTAGCTATTTGAAGTTAATCTAACAATCTTAGTAACCTAGCGGGATAATGACATAAACAGTCCCTAAACGTTTACTCAATGTGCAATTTGATTTCTAAACTTTTAATTGTTCAATGTAGTCTTGAACTTTTAATATACATTCAATACAATCCCTTAAATGTATAAAGATATTTAATGTAGTCCTTCCATTAATTTAAGACTCGCGACTACATTGAGCATTTTCATACAATTCAGGAACTATATTGAAAATGTACCAAAAGTTTAGGTACTATATTGAATGAATTAAAAGTTCAAGGACTACATGCGCATTGGGCTAAAGTTTATGGACTACATTGAATAAATTAAAAGTTCCAGGACCACATGTACATTGGGCTAAAGCTCACGGACTATATTGAACAAATTAAAAGTTCAAGAATCAAATTGCACATTGAGCTTATGGACTATTTATGTCATTTTCTTTAACCTCGCTCCTTGCTTCAAACCTTTGGCACAGAAAGCAAGAGGAAAATAAGTAGAGTTTCCGCAGGTTTTTATGCGGCGCCCTTTCCAACTTATTTTGTTTACATGTGTCATTAATTTCGAGTATATTTGATCCACTATTTTTTTCTTTTTTTTTTTTTTTCTTTTATCATTTGTAAATTTATTCTTTTCTTAAATGTTGGATGATCAAAACTTTCATTCAAAACCTTCAAATGTTGATGCATAAGACTCATTTAGATTTCCTCATCAAATTTTTGGGTTTACAATCTTTATTGTTTTCAAATCTTAAAGGTAGAGCAAAAGCAACTTCACTATAAACTGCAACGAATAATTTTCTTAAGTTACATGAATTTGCATATGATGATAATGATAACAGAAGATGTACCATTACTAATAAGGAAGGATTCTATTTACTGATGATAGAGATAAGCAAAAGCAACTTCACTATAAAATAGACATGGCTCGTGTGAGGTTGAGTCACGCACGAGCTTTGTTCAGTGATTAGTTTTTTATGGTGACTAGCAAATTTTTAGTTCTTATGTATATATTGTTTATTTTGTTTTGTTTCAATTCGTATGAAAATCTATAGAAAATTAGATGAAAGAAAAACATTACATGATCGCACGTATCTTGATAATGAATGTTTCAAATTAGTTGTCTATGTATACATAGATCTTATTTTGAAATATCTATGTAAAAGTAAGGCTGAATTTTCTCCAACAAAAATATGGCTTTCCTACATCTAAGTTGTAAAAGGAAAAAAATAAAAGAGAAAGTTAATGTTTAAAATGTCACGTTACTTATATTTAGTGAATAATTTATATATGGATTATTGTGCATAGTCTAGGGGAACTTTGATTCTGCATATCCAGTTCTTATGCATAACTACATTCTATTTGAAATATATAGACAATTATGAAATATAATTTTTTTTCATCTAATTATACATAGATATCTCCAAATATCTTATTTTGAGATGTCTATGTATAATTAGATGAAAAAGGATATGTTCGTTAATTGCACATATTTTGACAATCAATGTAAGTATGGATTGTTTTCTGAAATGCCTGTATAAAAAGAAGACTAAAAGTTATATTTCAGGGTTATTAATAAAATTACTAAAAAATATCGTGCATAGTCTAGGGGAACTTTGATTCTACATATCCAGTTCTTATGCATAGCTACATTCTATTTGAAATATATAGATAATTACGAATATAATATTTTTTTTTCATCTAACTATAAATAGATATCTCCAAATATTTTATTTTGAGATGTCTATGTATAATTAGAAGAAAAATATATGTTCGTTAATTGCACATATTTTGACAATCAATGTAAGTATGGATTGTTTTTAGAAATGCCTATATAAAAAGGAGACTAAAAGTTATATTTCATGGTTGCGCGCTTACTTTATAACATGAACATTAACAAATTACTAAAAAATAACTATTAACATAAATATTAAATTGAAGAAAGCAATTACTTTAAAAGGTCTCTATGATATAATGATGCATATTTCATAAATATTTAATGTTAGAGGATCATTGAAAATATTATGTAACATATAAATAGACAACATTAGAGTATCAATAAAAAAAAAAAATTGCCACTAATCAATTATAGCTCGTTTTTCACAGGTAAATGAAAAATTACAAATCAGAAAACATTTTGCATTTTGCAGTCATGATAAAATTTAAGATAGGATAAAATTTATCCTATCATATACTTGGTGCATAAAATTATCCAATGAGAGAGGTGGGATAAAGATAAATATGAATTCTAATATCCATAAAAGAAAAGTTATTTTTCTCGAATAAAAATTTCTTAAATTAACATAATTAAAATTATATTTCAATATAAATAATATTTGAGTTTTAATTATGGGTGTGCAATCGGATCGAGTATACTCGGGAACCGGGCCGACCCACTCGAAAGCCAATGAGGGGAATCGATTCCCGTTGAAACTAGTCCGAGAACCATTCCCAAAATTCAAATCTAGTTTGAATTGGTTCGAGAACCGGTTCGAGTAAATATCCACCCGGAACTAGATTGACCAGACTAGTTTGGGAATCGGTTTTGTAAGCCCAACCCCAAAAGTCCAACCCTCTTTTCTTCCCTTGATTTATTATATCTACAGACTCGCACAGCGTTTTTTCCTTCATCATTCTTGAGTTCCTCTTCCTCGCTCACTTCCATCCGTTGTCGGCTCTCTCTCGCTCCGTCCATCGCTAGCTCCCTCTCGCTCTATTTCGTCCATCGCTAGCTCTCTCATCTATAAATTCACGAATTTCCTCAGTTTTTCTAGACTTTTCTTTCGAATTGAGACTAGATTCTTCTCTTTTTATTTGGGGGTGCTTTCTAGAGCTAGATTTCTTGTTAAATTGGTGGAAAATTTTGCATTTTTTTTGTTCATACGGGAACTCACTGTGAATGGGTGGGGTAAGGTAGGAGAGAGGGAAGAAGTCATGAACTCGAAAAGCTTTAGTGTCGAGTGAATCGCCGCCATGTCGAGGTTCTACAAGATCATGGAGACGGGCGGATCCGTCAGGCTATCGCCCCCTCTGGCCTTCCCATCAGACGATGGCAGCAGCGACGGCGGCTCATGTGATTGGTGGGCTCGGGCCTTCTTGGCACGCACATCGGGAGAAGACGGGGGCGGCAATCTGTTGCACATGCAAGACGACTTGGGCTTCCTCCGTGTAATCCTCTATGTGAGCCTTCGCCTGGTTTTAGCGAAAAGTTTGCATTTTTTTTGTTCATATGGGTCTTGCAGTTGATGTTGTTGCTATTGTTGTTGATGGCGCTGGATTTGGAATTAATTGTTCAAGTTAATTGTTCCTTCAACTAGTAGAACACATGAATCCATCTCTTCGCTCCTGAAACCAAAGCCAGTAGAAGAAGAAGAGGAAGACCCACCAAAGCACTCCTCAATACTCGTTGCAGGAATGAGACTAATATTAGACCCATATTTGTTGCTGATGTTTATGCAATGTTAGGATTTTTTTCTTTGCCTTATGATTTTGTTTATGATAATTAGTCTTATGAATCCTTAGCTTTTTTCATTTAGCCAAAAAGTTTATATACTTGTTGATTACAAGTGCTTAATGTTTCCACATAAATCAAGAAGATTACATTGTTTTCTTGCGTATTAATGTAAAATTCTAAGTCGTATAGAATATCAGGTGATTGCAAAATAGGTTTCAGTGAAAACAAGGTTGAACTTAGAACTGAATCAGAAAAACATAGTGGTTTGGGTACAAAATCCAGTACAAACAGGTTTGGATACAAGGTCCGTAAAATGGGAACCGGTTATAATACGAGTCGGATATATGGTCCAAGTCTGAAACCTACCCGATCACCCCTAATTTTACTATAAGAATTTCAAATAAAAATAACAATTTATTTTTTAAAATTGAATATTATTTTTGTTTAATTATTGTAATTTAATTCTACCTTATAATAAATATTCAATATATAAATATAAATATATATTTAGGTATTTTAGTATTTTAGGTATATTAAAAAATAGTATACTATTTAATATAATTTTATTAGAGAATGGTCAAGGGAAGAAAGAAATAAAAAATTATAATTAAAAAAGATGAATAAAAAAGTAAAAAAAGAAAAGGAAATAAAAATAAAGTAGGTAAGAGCATCACAAAAGATTTCTACTATCACCATTTGTGAAATTTTTGCTTCATTTATATTGACATGTCATTTATACCAAACAATATACATGATATGATATGAATATATTTGACTTTATTACTACAATCACAAAATTATTGATAAGATATAACAAAATCACTAGATTTCATATAATATCATTTGCATTTTTATCCCAGTTAGAAATCTAGATGATCAAACCTAAAGTAAAATAAACGTACCCATAAGACATGAAGTTGCTCAAGCTGCCAGCCGGACAGCTTGTTGGCCTTTAGAGGGACATTCTCCACGACAGCCCTCGAGATGATCAGACAAGCAGGAGCCGTCGATGTTCTCATGGTGGTAGGACTTGCACGCGAAGTAGATCACTGGCTGCGCGACCAAATCGAACAGCACCAGCATCGACAGAAACATCAAGCAAATCAGCCCAACCCCGATCTTGACTCCAATAGGAACCCAGTCCAAGACCAGATGGGATCCAAACAGTGCCTGAACCAGAACGGAGCACACCAAGACCCTAAGAAAACACCAAACCCGTAGGCCCATCTTGCCATTTATCAGTCCCTTGCTCTTCGCCATCGCCTTCCTTCCATACGCATCTTCAAGAACCGAGATCATACTCGCCAATTGGCAAATCATGGCGATACGAACAAACCCAACAACGTACAAGATCAAGAGAATGACCGCCAGGGCAATCCCAAGTGCAGGGCCTACTGAAAATTGCCTCACGAAGACGAGCCCTGTGATCAGAAGCCCTACAATCACGTAATGAAAGTAATCTGATTGGCGGCATAGGTGCAGGCCACAGTGTAGATGACAGCCGAGGTCGAAAGCGGAGAGAAGATGAAGACGAAGATGAAGGGGCCGAGCTCAAAGAGCCAGAAAGCGGCCCACTCCTTGAGCATGCGGGACAGGTCCCTGTACCTCGGGCTGTCCTTCCTGGCGTCGACCCCATTGATCTCGTGGTTGATGATCTTGAAGAAGAGGAGCTGCGAGGCCTCGAAGAGGGCGAGGACGATGCAGAGAGGGAGGATGAGCGCGAACGTGATCTGAGCGAAGATCTTCCTCCATTTGAGGATGATCTTCGAGGTCCCTCTGTAGACGCCGAGGAACCCGAGGAACTACCCTTTCGCACCGAGAAATCAAGAACGAGCCAGACGGGTAGAGAGAGACCGGAATATTTCTTGAAGCAGAGCAAGTGTAGGCACTCAGAGACCCAGATGACTAAAGGGTCTCGAGAAGAACAACCACAGAATGAAGTGATAAATGAAGAGATGGCAATGGTTAACAGAGTGGGGGTAGGAAGAGGGAAGACTTTGAAATTTGAACGAGTCAACGCTTGTTATTCAGATTCCCTACTTCTTCTTCATGTGGTTTCGTCCCCTGTAATTGAATTTGCTAATAGAAGAGAAGAAAGCTTTTGGTCCCACTTTCTCTTCTCCCTGCCCGAAGTTACTCAAATTTCCTGATCTAGTGACATCGCAGTATGAAACGCGCGGATGGTGGCCATTGGAATTCAGCGGAGCCTATGCGAGTTGGAGTCTGCATCAAAGTGATGAAATAACGTGGAAAGTGAGTGAGCATGCTTGTGAACCTCCATGAGAAGTTGACATATATACCTACAAAGAATTCCATCATGCCAAGACATGAGACACAACATTTTGGTGTCATGCTGAGTGTCCTTAGCTATAATTTGCTTTATCGACTTGCATTTGTTGCGGGCTAGAGATATGGATTCCACGTGGAAGTGATGAAGTAGTGTAGAAAGTGAGTGAGCGTGCTTATGGCCCTCCATGAGAAGCTAACATATATACTTATAAAGAATTCTATTGTGCCGAGACATGAGATAGGGCGCTCTGGTGTCACACTGAGCATTCTCAACTACAATATGCTTTATCAAGATGCTTTTGTTACGGGCCAGTGATTTGGAGTCCACATCGAAGTGATGAAATAGTATAGCAAGTGAGTGAGCGTGCTTGTGGGCCTCCATGAGAAGCTGGCATATATACCTATAAAGAATTATATTGTGCCGAGACATAGCACGGTGTCACACCAAGCCTTCTTAGCTATAATATCTATATTGGCATGCTTTTGTCATGGACCAACTGTTCCTTCGTCACGGATTAGGCCATGCAGTGCGTAGTGAGCAAACAAACACCAGGCCAGCCCCTTTTCTATAATTGTTCTAGAGAACAATAAGCAAATAGCATATGTCAATCAAATCGTGCCAAGCCCAACACCAATCATCCATTGAGTGAGACGGCAGATCACTTTAGGCTCAACAACTGGTTTTGGCCTACCATGACCTCATCAAGAGAGCGGCATCAACTCCAGACCAATTTGTGTATGGGAGGCCAATCCTACCTTGAGAGCCCCGTTGAGATATATTCGTTCTATCTTAAAACTTTAAACACTAACTATCTTGACGACACTCCTACAGATCAGTTGTATTTATCCCCTATGCATTGCTCTCTCTTCACTCGATAACCCAAAGCTCCACTCACAAGGATCACAAGTACGAGAGAATAACAGACTGTGACACTTTGCCCTTTGTTTCTATTTGTATTCTTATCTGAACATTCTTTTTTATGTGAGTTACATTTTCTTGATCTACGTTTTAGTGACTGCTATATCTTTCACTTAAATACTCAGCAGATGTCCATAGTTAAGACCTAATATGAGACTTGATTAGTCCCAAAATTTTTTAAAAACTTGGATTGCGCACAATATCCCATGATGAGCTTAATGCTGATGAGAATAGAGACATCATTGTGCAAGGTACATAGTTCATGACCTAGTAAAGATTGAGGTAAATCATAATAAGGGCATCACCAAGTATAAATGTTGAACTTATAAACTCAAGCATGTTGATGTATTTGATCTATTATGCTCACACATTAAATACTTGAAAATCTCCTAAAGGTAAAAATCGCACGTGCCATTTTTATTTGCATCATATTATAAGTGAATCATGTATAGATCATAATATTCAAATGAGCTCACATTAATTTTATGGTACACTATGATACTCGAGCTTATTCAAAGAGCACATTACATTTGTTTTGAATTTAGATAGATTTCACTTATAGAGATCATAATATTCAAAAAAGCTCACGCTAATTAAATGGTGCTCCTCAAAGCACATGATCCATGCTTATTGTTGCAATATCTAACGTCCTTTGATTATTTACATATGGTCTCCCTCCACCTATGAGTTTAAGTTTTTTTGTTGGACTTTCTAACAATCGTAAAGATATTTTGAATTGGAGGTGTTGTATGATGATTAACTTGCCATGGAATCAGGAGATTTTTAGGTTTCTTTTGACTTAAGTGAAGTTGGGTCACATGACCCGAGAGCATTTAATGATTTTCTAAAATTAGAGACGAGCTATACCTATCATGTTTAGTTTAGTGAGAATCAACTGACCACAAGATGAATCTCTGGCACCATGTTAATTGGGGGAGGGGCGGAAGTAAAATACTAACTATTTGAAGAAGTATGACAATATTATGGCGCGAATGATAATTATTTTGTTTTCAAGAACAATTTCTCAGTATAAATGGATTTTTTTAGTTCTATTCCCTAGATGAGTTTATGAACAAAGACATGCGTTTAATAACAACACAAAATTTCTATTTGAAGAATATAAATTCATTTGATAGGCTTTAAAACTTCTTGGCGACCGGCAGGCCGAAGGGCAAGGGCGGGCGGTCAAGCAATAAGAACAGTTTTTATTTCTCATTTATGTTTCAGAAATAAAAAGTAAAAATCTTATACTCTCGCATTTATGTTCCAAATTTATTTATGAACTAAAATTTTGTCTCAAAAATGGAATAATGAAATTGCGTTACCAATTGGATTTATGTTCCAAATTTGTTTTTGGGAACAAAAAAAATAAAAAATAAAAACATAATGATTATCATTCACGTCCTCACTAACCTCGCTCCCTTGCTTCAAAGCTTTGGCTCATAGAGCAAGAGGAAAACAACTAAAGTTTCTGTGGTTTTTATATGGTGCTCTTTCCAACTTATTTTTTCTACTTGTGTCATTAATTTCGAGTATATTTGGTCTACTCTTTACTCTTTTTTTTACTTGTATCATTTGAAATTTAATTTTTCGTCTTTAATGTTGGATGATCAAAACTTTCATTTCAAACGTACAAACGTTGATGGACAAGACTCATTTTCTCATCAATTTTTTGGAGTTCACACTCTATTGATTTCAAAAGTTTAAAGGTAAAGCAAAAGCAACTTCAGCCGCAGTGCTCAATTTTCTTAAGTTGCTTTAATTTCCACATGATGTTAATGATGATCAGAAGAGGCACCATTACTAATAATGAAGGATTTTATTTACTGCTGATAGAAATAAGGATGTTTAGAATCTGATTCCATATATCCAGTTCTTATGCATGTACTACATTCTATTTGAAATATATATAATCATGTAAGATAAATTTTTTGATCTTATCTATGTGTAATTAGATGAAAAAAGTTATGAGTTGCACATATTTTGATTTATATTTTGAAATGCCTATATGCAAAGAAGGCTAAAAGTTATATTTTATGATCGTGTGTACTTTATAACATGAACATTAGCAAATTACCAAAATATAATGTATTAACATAAGCATATAACTGTAGTAAACAATGACTTTAAAAAGTCTATGACACAACTGTGCATACTTCGTCACTATATAATGTTAGAGAATCATTTAAAAGTCATGTAGCAGAAGAACCTTTTTACAACAAACAGACGAATCAATAAAAAAAAAAAATTTAAAAATCCATCACATCAGGCTTGAATTATAGTCGTCTTTTACAGTTAAATGAAAATTACAAATCAGAAAACATTTGGTATTAAAAAATGAAAGAACACATCAGACTTGAAGCTGTTCAAGCTGGACAGCCTTTCGGCCTTCAGAGGGACAGTCTCCAAGACAGACTTCGAGATGATCAGACAAGCAGGAGCTGTCGATGTTCTCGTGGTGGTAGGACTTGCAGACGAAGTAGATCACTGTCTGCACGACCAAATCGAACAGCACGAGCATTGACAGTTCCCAGTTCAGTTCCGAAATTGAAAATCAGAACCGAACCGAAGAAATCGAGAATTAAAGTAGTGACATTATTGAAACATGACACACTGCTTTATATTCTAAAGGCATTAAAAAAATAAAAAAAATAAAAACTGGATGTGATGCGATGATCACAAATAGTCAATGACTCATCGACATAAGTTTCGTCAAGTAATGCCTTGGAAGTACACTAAAGAAATGCTCGAATATAATTATCAAAAAAGTTATAAACTTATTATTATTGTGTCAATTTAGTTTTAAATTTTTTTTTTTGGCCAATTCAATCATAAACCTTTTGTATTTGTGCTCCTAAGGGTGAAGAGTAAGCCTCCTTAATCGAACTAGAACAGAGTGCACGTACACAATCGAACAGACAAATAAGAAATGCAACCTCCACCGTTTAATGAGACTTATCTTTGGGTATCAGAGACAACGAAGATTAGAGTTGAGCAAGCAAATGCAAGGTTTCACACAGTGGCCTATTTTAAAATATTACCTGAGGAGACATTAAAACGACTTGAAGAAACTTATTTGGGGGAAAGACCCTCCGGCGACTTCCCATTCACAAACAGTGGCTAATCCCCTTCATTGTCCCCATGGAATTCCTTTCCAAGTCTTGAATAATTGACATAGTTGTATTTCAGCTTTTGGAGTGAACTGGTTTCACATGATGTTCTGTTTCAGCATCATTGCTGTATTTGTTGACACTGAAAAAGCATATCGTGCTAACATCAGTGTCTTATTCTAATTCACAGTTATATTTCATGATTGCACATAATTTATAACATCAACATTAGCAAATTACCAAAACATAACTTGTTAGCATAAATATATAACTGTATGAACAATTACTTTAAAATGTCTCTATGATATGATTGTGCATATTTCATCAATATATAATGTTAGAGGTTTAATGAAAAAGTTAAGTAACACAAGACCCTTTATATGATAAATGAATGACATTAGAGGATCAATAAAATAAAAATTTTGTCACTAAAGAATCATAGTTCGTGTCTTACAGATAAATTAAAATTAAAATTCAGAAAACATTTTGTATTAAAAAATAAATATAAGGACCCATTAGACATGAAATTGCTCAACCTGGGCAGCCTTTTGGCCGTCAGAGGGACAGTCTCCACGACAGACCTCCAGATGATCAGACAAGCAGGAGCTGTCGATGTTCTCATGGTGGTAGGACTTGCAGACGAAGTAGATCACTGTTTGCATGACCAAATCGAACAGCACCTGCATCGACAGCAACATCATGCAGATCAGCCCAACCCCAATCTTGACTCCAATAGGAACCACGTCCAAGACCACAAGGGATCCAAACAGTGCCTGAACCAGCACGGAGCACACGAAGACACCAAGAAAACACCAAACTCGTAGGCCCATCTTGCCATTTGTCAGTCCCTTGCTCTTCGCCATCGCCTTCCTTCCATATGCATCTTCAAGAACCGAGATCACACTCGCCAATTGGCAAATCACGGTGATATAAACAAACCCAACAACGTACAAGATCAAGAGAATGACCGCCAGGGCAATCCCAAGTGCAGGGCCAACTGAAAATTGCCTCACGACGATGAGCCCTGCGATCAGAAGCCCTATGGCCATGACAATGAACACAACGAAGAGTGCGAAGCTCCAGAGGAAAGGGACCATGAGCCTCTTCCACTGGGCACGACACTCATCATCTTGGTGATAGTAATCTGCTTGGTGGCGTAGATGCAAGCCACCGTGTAGACAGATGAAGTCGAAAGCAGAGAGAAGATGAAGACGGAGATGAAGGAGCCTAGCTCGATGAGCCAGAAATTCTTGAGCATGCAGCACAGGTCCTGTACCTCAGGCTGTGCTTTTGGGGTTGTCTCAGTTGATCTCGTACTTGACGAACTTGAAGTAGAGGAGCTGTGAAACCTTGGAGAGTGCGAGGAAGACGATGCAGATGGAGGATGAGCGTGAGCGTGATCTGAGCGAAGATCTTCCTCCCTTTGAGGATAATCTTGGAGCTCTCTCTGTAGACGCCGAGGAACCCAAGGAACTGCAGCTCGTGCTGGTCTCTGTCCATCATTCCTTTCGCACAGAGAAATCAAGAACAAGCGAAACGATCGATGGGTAGAGAGAGACTGCAATATTTCTTGAAGCAGAACAAGCGAAGAGATTTAGAGACTCTGATACTTATAAAGGGTCATGAGAAGAACGACCACAGAGTGAATTGATAAATGAAGATAGGGATGTCATTGAGAGTGGGGAAGGAAGAGGGAAGACTTTGAAATTTGAATGAGTCAAAGCTTGTTATTCAGATTCCTACTTCTTCATGCCTTTTCATCCCCTGTACTGTAATTAAATTTGCTTATAGAAGATAAGAAAGCTTTTGGTCCCACTTTCTCTGCTCTCTGCCTGAAGTTTCTTACGTTTCCTGTTCTAGTGACATCGCAGCACGAAACACGTGGATTGAGCCATTGGAATTCAGCTGAGTCCATGTGATTTGAAGTCCGTAACGAAGTGATAATAGTGTTGGAAGTGAGTGAGAGGGCTCATGAGTCTCCATGAGAAGCTAACATATATAACTATAAAGAATTATATCGTGCCGAGACACGAGACACGACATTTTGGTGTCACATCGAGCACTCTCAGCTATAATCTACTTTATCAACATGCTTTTGTTACAAGCCGGCGATTGGAGTCCCTGTCAAAGTGATCAAATAGTGTAGAAAGTGAGCAAGCATACTTGTGTGTCTCCATGAGAAGCTGACATATATACTTATAAAAAAATTTATTGTGCTGAGACACGGCGCGGTGTCACGCCGAGTATCCTCAGCTATAATCTGCTTTATTGACATGCTTTTGTCATGGGCTGGCAATTCCTTGACTGCAGAATAGCCCATGCAGTGCCTAGTGAGCGAACAAACACCACGCTTCCCTTCTATAATTGTTTCAAAGAACAATATGGAAAATAGCCTACATCAATTAGATCGTATCACGTCAACTTAGCTCAAGTATCTAGTCCATTGAATGAGACGATAGATCACTTGAGACTCAACAACTGGTTTCGGCTTGTCATATGATGTTAATGATGATCAAAAGAGGCACCATTACTAATAATGAAGGATTTTATTTACTGCTGATAGAAATAAGCATGGTTAGAATTTGACCAAAATATATACAGCTCAAGTGAGGTTGAACCACGCAAAAGCTTTACTAGCAATTTGTTTTTTTTTTATGGTGACTTTGGCAAATCTTCAATTCTTATGCATATATTGTTTATTGTGTTCTATTTCAATTGTTATGAAAATCTATTAATAATTAGATGAAAGCACAATATTCGATGATCGTACATATCTTGATAATGCATGTTTCAACTTAGTTGTTTGATATGTACGTAAATCTTATTTTGAAATGTCTATGTAAAAGTAA
This sequence comes from Eucalyptus grandis, assembly GCF_016545825.1. Classification (NCBI taxonomy): domain Eukaryota; kingdom Viridiplantae; phylum Streptophyta; class Magnoliopsida; order Myrtales; family Myrtaceae; genus Eucalyptus; species Eucalyptus grandis. Next base: position 3,673,112 of record NC_052620.1, read on the forward strand.
GGCTGAATCTTTTAAAAAAGGCTTTCCTACATCTAGGACAATGAAAAATAAAAGAAAAATTTACTGTTTAAAATGTTATGTTACATATATTTAGCGAATAATTTATATGTGGATTATTGTGCATAATAGTCTAGGGAAGCTCTAATTTTGCAAATCCGGTTCTTATGCATATACCACATTCTATTTGTAATATATATATATATATATATATATATATATATATATATATATAATTATGGAATATAACTTTCTTCATCTAATTATACATAGATATCTCAAAATAAGATGAAAAATTATGCATTCAGTAATTGCACATATTTTGATAATAAATGTACATATGGATTGTATATTCAAATGCCTATATAAAAAGAATGCTAAAAATTGTATTTCATGGTTGCACATACTTTATAACATGAACATTAGCAAATTACTTTCTTATAAACATAAATATTTAACTGTAGAAAAAAAATTACTTTAGAAGGTCTCTATGAGATAATTGTGCATATTTCATCAATATATGATGTTATAGGATCATCAAAAAAGTTATGTAAGGCAAAGCCCTTTATGCGATAAATAGGCGACACTAGAGGATCAATAAAAAAAAATGTTTCGTCACTAAAATTATATCTCGTCCCTTACGGGGAAATGAAAATTACAATTCAAAAAAACAATTGGTATTTAAAAAAGAAAAAGAAAAAAAGAAATGGAAGAAACCATCAGACATGAAGTTGCTCGAGCTGGACAGCCTTTTGGCTTTCAGAGGAACGGCCTCCAAGACGGCCCTCGAGGTGATCAGACAAGCAGGAGCTGTCGACGTTCTCATGGTGGTGGGACCTGCAGACGAAGTAGATCACTGTCTGCACGACCAAATCGAAGAGCACCAGCATCGACAGCAACAGCAAGCAGATCAGCCCAACCCCGATCTTGACTCCAATAGGAACCAAGCCCTAGACAACAAGGATTTAAAGAGTGCCCAAACCAGCATGGTCCACACCAGGACACCAAGAAAACACCAAACCCATAGGTCCATCTTGCCCTTTATCAGTCCCCTGCTCTTCACCATCGCCTTCCTTCAAGAACCGAGATCACACTCGCCAATTGCCAGATCATGGTGATATAAACAAACTCAATCACGTACAAGATCAAGAGAATGACCGCAACAGCAATCCCAAGTGCAGGGCCAACTGAAAATCTAGAAAACACTGACACTCAGTTTTCGTGTCGTATCAAACACTCCAACATTTGTTCAATATTTTTCGACACTCAGTTAACACATGTCGAATTTTCTGACACCTAATCAACTTTTTTCGACATTTTCTGACACTCCAACATGTGCTTGCGGGACTTGGCCAAGAAATCTCCATGAGAAGCTAAACAAATAAACCCTTAAAGTATGCGTTTGTAAAGAATCCTGTCGTGTCTAGACACGGGGCTTCGGTGTCATGTCGAGCTATGATCCGCTTTATCGATATGCTTTGCTCTTTGTTTCTTTTGCCGATCCCAACATTTCTTTTCTGTAAGTTGCATTTTCCCAATCTGCATTTTAGCGTTCGTTGTATCTTGTACTTAAATAGTCGGCAGGTGTCCATAGTTGAGACCTAAAATACGAGACTTGAACAGTGCAATTTTTTTTTAGAACTAGGATTGAGCACAATTGCCCATGATGAGTTTAACATGGATGAGAATATAGACATCTTAGTGCAAGGTACAAATATATGATAGGTCTATTGACCTTATGTAGATAGTTCATGACAGTAAAGATTGAAGTGAATCATGATAAGGGCATCATTAAGTATAAATACAAAACTTATAAACCCAAGCATGTTGATGTATTTGATCTATTGTGCTCACACTATTAATTCCTGGGAATCTCCTAAAGGTAAAACCAATGTTCGTAAAATTCTAAACGCAAGTGCACGTATCGAACAAGTAATATAATGATGAGAAAAAGTATCGTCCCACGGAGATCGATGATTAATAAACTAATTAAATACTAAAATAGATTAATTCTAAAATTTATCTAACAAATCAAAATATAATTTAGAATAAATTAAAAACAAAACTTGAAGAATAAATGCAGTAAAATCAATCAGATAAATATGTTAGAGCATCCGATTTTACCATAACCACTAGATATGAATTTCAGATTGTTGTGAATACAAGAACGATATCAAACATGTGATAGCGGAATGTCCTAATCTATTTACTATCCTATCTCTAGGTATAGCAAACCTACTCAGCTTATTAATCCACTATATCTCTATGTGAATTAAAATAAACATGAGTGCATTAAAAACTATGAATATTCCCGGTTTACAATGAGTCTTTTGGATCACTTTATCACCGAAAGCTACACAAATAACGCGGTATATTTCTATCCACGTTTAATTCATGGTTATATATTATAATGAGCAATTGCATATTATCACCTCTCAGTCTCAAACATGCATATCAGATCATTCAAGTGGTTGCCAGTCACTCAACATTAAACGCAATAATATATAACTCACATGAATGAAGTCAATTGTAAAACATAAAAATCATGAAATTCATATCATCATGGTTAGGCTACATCTTAGCCCTAACAAAAGAAAATTAGAACATAGTAGAATAAGAAATAAAAATAAAAATAAAAATATAGATCAAACCCAGCATCTTGAATCAAAGGACAAGAATTCTATCACCACTTTTGTCTTCTCTTCATAATACTTGAAAAACTCTCAGAAGAATGAAAAACAATCTAACCCCCAAAACCCTAGCCGCTCTCTCTTCCTATTTATAGGAAATCTAAAATATCTACTTGTAGATAACACATTAGGAAACAAAATCAAGAATTTCCTGATTTGATATCTATCTTCCATCTTGCTTTTATTTGAATTCTGATAATTGCCATTATTTTCCTTATCTTCTCCATATCTCATTATTCTGCATAAATAAGGAAAATTTAAATAATCAGAAGGAAATCCAAATATTTTCTCATAGATAATGCATTAATTATTGCCTAAAATAGGTAAAATAACTCTATTTTTATAGAGTTATCAACCAACATGTGCCATTTTTATTTATACCATATTCTAAGAATCATATAAATGCATTCAAAAGAGTGAATTTACTCATAAAAACAATAGGATATACACTACAATACTCGGGCTCATTCATAGAGTACATTATGTTTGTAGTGAATTTAGATAGGTTTCACTTATAGAGAGCATAATATTCAAAAAGCTCATGCTAATTATATGGTACTTCTCAGATTGCTTTCTCCATGCTTATTGTCGCAATACCCGACATCCTTTGATGATTCTGTTTATATGCTCTTCATATACATGAGGTCTCCATCCGCCTATGAGTTCAAGTTGTTTTGTTGGATTTTCTAACACTCATGAAGATATCTCAAATTGGAGATGATGTACGATGATTCACTTGCCATGGAATGAGGAGATTTTTAGGTACTTTTGACTTAAGCGAAGTTAAGTCACATGAGCTGAGAGCATTTAATGATTTTTCTAATATTAGAGACGAGTTACCTATCATGTTCAGTGGGAATCAACTAAGCACTTGAAGAATCTCTGGCACCATGTTACTAGGGGAAAGAAAAGGTAAAATACTAACTATTTGAAGAAATTCTAACAATCTTGGTAACCTTGCTCCTTCAGGTTTTTATACGGTGCTCTTTTTAACTTATTTGTCATGTGTGTCATTAATTTTGAGTATATTTGGTCCACTTTTTTTCTTGTTTTTACTTGTATCATTTGAATTTTTTTTTTTTTTTTTTTTTTTGTCTTTAATGTTTTGGATGATCAAAACTTTCATTCAATACGTACAAATGTTGACGGGTAAGACTCATTTAGATTTTCTCATCAATTTTTTGAGTTTGTCGATTTCAAAAGTTTAAAGGTAAAGCAAAAGCAACTTCACTATAAGCCGCAATGTACAGTTTTCTTAAGTTGTTTTAATATCCATAAGATGATAATGATAATCAGAAGAGGCAACATTACTAATTAGGAAGGATTTTACTTACCGCTGATAGAAATAAGCATAGCTAGAATCTGACCAAAATATATATGGCTAGCATGAGGTTGAGCCACACACGAGCTTTACTTAGTGATTTTTTTTATTTATGGCGACTTTAGCAAATTTTTAATTCTTATGCGTGTATTGTTTAGTTTGTTCAGTTTCAACTCATATGAAAATCTATAAATAATTAGATGAAAGCAAAATATTCTGGGATTGTACATATCTTGATAATGAACGTTTCAAATTAGTTGTTTATATAAACATAGCTCTTATTTTGAAAAATCTACATGAAAGTAAGGCTGAATTTTTTCAGGAAAAAAAAAACGTGACTTTCCTACATCTAAGTTGTAAAAGGAAAATGAAAAGCAAAAGAGAAATTTTAATTTTTAAAATGTTATGTTACATATATTTACCGAATAATTTATATGGATTATTGTGCATAATCTAGGGAAACTGTATCTGCATATCCAATTCTTATTCATGTACTACATTTTATTTGAAATATATATATAATCATGAAATAAATTTTTTGATCTAATTATATAGAGATATCCCGATATCTATGTATAATTAGATGAAAAAAGTTACATTCCGTAATTGCACATATTTTGATAATAAATGCGCATATGGATTGTATTTTGAAATGCCTATATGAAAGGAAGGCTAAAAGTTATATTATATGATTGTGTGTGCTTTATAGCATGAACATTAGCAAATTACTAAAAGATAACGTGTTAACATAAATTTTTAACTCTAGAAAATAATTATTTTGAAAAGTCTCGATGACATGCAGCTATATAATATTAGAGGATCATTGAAAAGTTACGTAGCAAAAGAACTTTCTTATAATAAACTGACGAGACAATGAAAAAAGCTTCCATCACATCAGACTTGAATTTATAGCTCGTCTTTTGCAGGTAAATGAAAATTACAAATCAGAAAAAATTTAGTATTAAAAAACTGAAAGAACCCATCAGACTTGAAGCTGCTCAAGCTGGACAGCCTTTTGGCCTTCAGAGGGGCAGTCTACAAGACAGCCATCGAGGTGATCAGACAAGCAGGAGCTGTCGATGTTCTCGCCGTGGTAGGACTTGCAAACGAAGTAGATCACTGTCTGCACGACCATATCGAAGAGCACCAGCATCGACAGTAACATCAAGCAGATCAGCCCAATCCCAATCTTGACTCCAATAGGAACCAAGTCGAGGAACACATGGGATTCAAACAGTGCCTGAACCAGCACGGAGCACACCAAGACACCAAGAAAACACCAAACGGATAGACCCATCTTGCCCTTTACCAGTCTCTTGCTCTTCACCATCGCCTTCCTTCCATACGCATCTTCAAGAACCGAGATCACACTCGCCATTTGCCAAATCATGGTGATATAAACAAGCCCCACGACGGACAAGATCAAGAGAATGACCGCCACGGCAATCCCAAGTGCAGGGCCAACTGCAAATTGCCTCACCATAACGAGCCATACGATCAAAAGCCCTACAGCCACATTATTGTACCCAAAGAAGAAGGCGAAGCACCAGAAAAAAGTGACCATGAGCCTCTTCCACACTCTGGGCACGACACTTATGATCTTCTTGAAAGTAATCTGCTTGGAGGCGTAAACGCAAGCCACTGTGTAGACGACAGCCGCGGTCGAAAGCAGAGAGAAGATGAAGACTAGGACAAAGTAGCCAAGCCTGACGAACCAGAAGGCGACCCACTCGTTCTCGAGCATTGGGGACAGGTCCCTGTAATTTGTGTCTTCCTCCCGGATGTCGTTTTGGGTGATCTCGTGGTCGAGGATGTTGAAGGAGAGGAGCTGCGAGACCAAGGAGTGGGCGAGGAAAATGATACAGAGAGGGAGGATGAGCGTGAGCGTGATCTGGGCAAAGATCTTCCTCCATTTGACGATGATCTCTGAGGTCTCTCTGTAGACGCCGAGGAACCCAAGGAATTGCAGCTCGTTCAGGTCTCTGTCCATCGTCTCTTTCGCACAGAGAAATCAAGAACGAGTGAAATGATCGATGCGTCGAGAGACTGAGATATTTCGTGAAGCAGAACAGGCGAAGAGATTCAGAGACTCAAATTCTTATAAAAGGGTCTTGAGAAGAACGACCACAGAGTGAATTGATAAATGAAAATGATTAAGTGACGGTCACCACCGTGGTAATAACATATTGTTTTGGATTTCAAAAAAAATAAATAACAAATAACTAGAAAGGTAAATGATTAAATGACAATCTTTAATCCATTGTAATAATAACAATCGACATGTTTTTCTTACAGGTACCTCAAAGACTGTTACGCTAGCAAGACCCAATCAATAATGGCAAAAGAAATCACATGGAAAAGTACAAACCTAAAGAGAAAGTTCAACTCATTCAAATTTCAAAGTCTTCCCTCTTCCTATCCCCAGTCTTCACGATATTACTATCTTTATTGAGTCTTGCTAGTATAATAGTCTTTGGGGCATGATATCAATTACGTTGTGTGCCACAAATTATTATGAGGTATTTTTAAAAAGTGGATCTCATAATAATTTTTTAATTATTTTTTTTGGTGTCCCAAACAAATTATTATTATCACAGTGGATTAAAGACTGTCATTTAATCATTTTGATTCACTTCCATCGGTATCGGCTCGAAACTTTCGAGGTTTCTTGATTTTGCATGATTGATTTTAGCGTGAAACATGTGGATAGGTTTTGACCTTTCCTTCTTGGCCATGGATTCGAGCCGAATCGATGCTATTTGGTCTCCGTGTCAGAGGGTTGCCGTAACGTGGAAAGTGGGCACAGTTGTTGACCTTGCTAACAAGTATCCTTGACAAATTAACGTATATAGTGGGAGCAAGTATGGCTTCAAGTAGAATAAAAAATCGGTCCGGTTTTAAGTTTCAATGCACCCCAATCCAATTTATGGTTCCATTTTTTTTAGAAATTGCGGGTTCCCGGTTTAGTTCCGAAATTAAAAATTAGGAACCGAACCGAAGGAATCGAGAATTAAAGTAGTGATATATTATTGAAACATGGCACACTGCTTTATATTCTAAAGGCATTAAAAAGTAAATAAATAAATAAAAACTGGATGTGACGCGGTGATCACAAATAGTCAATGACTCATCAACATAAGTTTCGTCAAGTAATGCCTTGGAAGTACACTAAAGAAATGCTCGAGGATAATTATCAAAAAAGTTATAAACTTATTATAATTGTATCAATTTAGTTTTAATTTTTTTTGGCTGATTCAATCATAAATCTTTTGTATTTGTGCTCCTAAGGGGTGAAGAGTTTGCCTCCTTAATCGAACTAGAACAGAGTGCACGTACACAATCGAACAGACAACGAAGATTAGAGTTGAGCAAGCAAATGCAAGGTTTCACACAGGTGGCCTATTTTAAAATATTACCTGAGGAGACTTTAAAACGACTTGAAGAAACTTATTAGGGGAAAGACCCTCCGGCGACTTCCCATTCACAAGCAGCGGCTAATCCCCTTCATTGTCCCCATGGAATTCCTTTCCACGTCTTAAATAATTGACATAGTTGTATTTCAGCTTTTGGAGTGAACTGGTTTCACATGATGTTCTGTTTCAGCATCATTGCTGTATTTGTTGACACCGAAAAAGCATATCGTGCTAACATTAGTGTCTTATTCTAATTCACAGTTATATTTCATGATTGCGCATACTTTATAACATCAACATTAGCAAATTACTAAAACATAACTTGTTAGCCTAAATATTTAACTGTATGAACAATTACTTTAAAATGTCTCTATGATATGATTGTGCATATTTTCATCAATATATAATGTTAGAGGATCAATGAAAAAGTTAGGTAACACAAGACCCTTTATATGTTAAATGAATGACATTAGAGGATCCATAAAATAAAATTTCGTCACTAAAGAATCATAGCTGTCCTTCAATCACGTTCCAGACATTCCCCGGAATAGAAGACGGCAACAAAGTTGGGAATTGCTGTCGTCAATCTTTGATTGATTGTGTTCTTCCCCTTCTTGTTGTTGTTTTGCCTTCTAGTGGCTGTTTGCCTCTTTTTTTTGTGGTATCACGGCACCCCTATACTCTCCTGACCTTTGTCTTTTGAGTGTTTGTTTTGTTGGTGCCGGGCTTCCTCTCCTTGTATTTTCATTTGGTAAAATCTATATTATACTTACCTTTACCAAAAAAAAAGAATCATAGATCGTGTCTTACAGATAAATGAAAATTACAAATCAGAAAACATTTTGTATTAAAAAATAAATATAATAACCCATTAGACATGAAATTGCTCAACCTGGGCAGCCTTTTGGCCTTCAGAGGGACAGTCTCCACGACAGAACTCCAGATGATCAGACAAGCAGGAGCTGTCGATGTTCTCATGGTGGTAGGACTTGCAGATGAAGTAGATCACTGTTTGCACGACCAAATCGAACAGCACCAGCATCGACAGCAACATCGTGCAGATCAGCCCAACCCCAATCTTGACTCCAATAGGAACCATGTCCAAGACCCCAAGGGATCCAAACAGTGCCTGAACCAGCACGGAGCACACGAAGACACCAAGAAAACACCAAACTCGTAGGCCCATCTTGCCATTTGTCAGTCCCTTGCTCTTCGCCATCGCCTTCCTTCCATATGCATCTTCAAGAACCGAGATCACACTCGCCGATTGGCAAATCATGGTGATATAAACAAACCCAACAACGTACAAGATCAAGAGAATGACCTCAGGGCAATCCCAAGTGCAGGGCCAACTGAAAATTGCCTCACTACGATGAGCCCTGCGATCAGAAGCCCTATGGCCATGACAATGAACACAACGAAGAGTGCGAAGCTCCAGAGGAAAGGGATCATGAGCCTCTTCCACTGGGCACGACACTCATCATCTTGGTGATAGTAATCTGCTTGGTGGCGTAGATGCAAGCCACCGTGTAGACGACGGCTGAAGTCGAAAGCAGAGAGAAGATGAAGAACGGAGATGAAGGAGCCTAGCTCGATGAGCTAGAAATTCTTGAGCATGCGGCACAGGTCCTGTACCTCCGGCTGTGCTTTTTGGGGTTGTCCCAGTCGATCTCGTACTTGACGAACTTGAAGTAGAGGAGCTGTGAAACCTTGGAGAGTGCGAGGAAGACGATGCAGAGATGGAGGATGAGCGTGAGCGTGATCTGAGCGAAGATCTTCCTCCCTTTGAGGATAATCTTGGAGCTCTCTGTAGACGCCGAGGAACCCAAGGAACTGCAGCTCGTGCTGGTCTCTGTCCATCGTTCCTTTCGCACAGAGAAATCAAGAACAAGCGAAACGATCGATGGGTAGAGAGAGACTGCGATATTTCTTGAAGCAGAACAAGCGAAGAGATTTAGAGACTCTGATACTTATAAAGGGTCATGAGAAGAGCGACCACAGAGTGAATTGATAAATGAAGATAGGGATGTCGTTGAGAGTGGTGGAAGGAAGAGGGAAGACTTTGAAATTCAGATTCCTACTTCTTCATGCCTTTTCATCCCCTGTACTGTAATTAAATTTACTTATAGAAGATAAGAAAGCTTTTGGTCCCACTTTCTCTGCTCTCGGCCCGAAGTTTCTCAGGTTTCCTTAATTTGGCTGGCCATGGAATCTAGCCAAGTCGATGCAATTTGGACTCCCTGTCAAAGTGATGAAATAGCGTGGAAAGTGATGAGCAAAAGTGATGAGTGTGCTCTTGGGATTTGGCCAAGAAATCTCCATGAGAAGCTAAAGATATAAACCTATCAAGTATGGGTTTGCAAAGAATTTTATCATGCCGAGACATGGGGCTTTGTTGTCGTGCCGAGCATCCTCAACTATAATCCGCTTTATCGACACACTTTGCTCTTCATTTCTATACGTATGCCGATCCCAACATTCCATTCTATATAAGTTGCATTTTCCCGATCAACGTTTTAGTGTCCATCATATTTGCTATTAAATACTTGGCAGATTTCCACGTAGTTGAGACCCAAATATGAGACTTGAACAGTCAAGAAATTTTTAAGAACTTGGATTGAGCTTATGTATATCGTTCATGACCTAGTAAAGATTTGAGTAACTCATGTTAAGGGCATCATTAAGTATAAATATTAAACTTAAAACTCAAGCATGTTTATGTATTTGATCTATTGAGCTCAAACATTAAATACCTAGGGATCTACTAAAGGTAAAAATCAAGTATGACATTTTTATGCGTACCATATTCTAAGTGAATCATATAAATGCATTAAAAGGAGTGAATTTACTCATAAATACAACAAGATATGCACTATGATACTCGAGCTCATTCGTTGATTGCATTATGTTTTGTTTTGAATTTAGATAGATTTCACTTATAGAGATCATAATATTCAAATGAGGTCATGCTAATTATATGGTACTCTTCAAAGCACTTGATCCATGCTTATTGTTGCAATATCTGACGTCCTTTGATTATTCGGTTTATATGTTTTTTTATATATATGAGGTCTCCCTTTACCTATAAGATTTAAGTTATTTTGTTGGAATTTTTAACACTCATAAAGATATTTTGAATTGGAGGGGATTGTACGATGATTCGCTTCCTTGGGATCAGGAGAATTTTAGGTACTTTCAACTTAAGTGAAGTTGGGTCACATGAGCCAAGCCGAGAGCATTTAATAATTTTTTGAAATTAGAGACGAGGTACGTATCATATTTAGTGGGAATCACTTGAGCACTTGAAGAATCACTAACACCATGTTACCAGGGGAAAGTAAAAGGTAAATTAGCTATTTGAAGTTAATCTAACAATCTTAGTAACCTAGCGGGATAATAACATAAACAGTCCCTAAACGTTTACTCAATGTGCAATTTGATTTCTAAACTTTTAATTGTTCAATGTAGTCTTGAACTTTTAATATACATTCAATACAATCCCTTAAATGTATAAAGATATTTAATGTAGTCCTTCCATTAATTTAAGACTCGCGACTACATTGAGCATTTTCATACAATTCAGAACTATATTGAAAATGTACCAAAAGTTCAGGTACTATATTGAATGAATTAAAAGTTCAAGGACTACATGCGCATTGGGCTAAAGTTTATGGACTACATTGAATAAATTAAAAGTTCGAGGACCGCATGTACATTGGGCTAAAGCTCAGGGACTACATTGAACAAATTAAAAGTTTAAGAATCAAATTACATATTGAGCCAATGTTTATGGACTATTTATGTCATTTTCTTTAACCTCGCTCCCTTGCTTCAAACCTTTGGCACATAAAGCAAGAGGAAAATAAGTAGAGTTTCCGCAGGTTTTTATGCGGCGCCCTTTCCAACTTATTTTGTCTACATGTGTCATTAATTTCGAGTATATTTGATCCACTATTTTTTTTTTTTTTTTTTTATCATTTGTAAATTTATTCTTTTCTTAAATGTTGGATGATCAAAACTTTCATTCAAAACGTTCAAATGTTGATGCATAAGACTCATTTAGATTTCCTCATCAAATTTTTTGGGTTTACAATCTTTATTGTTTTCAAATCTTAAAGGTAGAGCAAAAGCAACTTCACTATAAACCGCAACGAATAATTTTCTTAAGTTACATGAATTTGCATATGATGATAATGATGAACAGAAGATGCACCATTACTAATAAGGAAGGATTCTTTTTTTTTTTTTTTGGTTAGAAACTAAAGCATTTCATTAAGTGATCAAAGATGAGAGGCCCAGGATATGGGCATCATTACATAGCAGATCCCATAAAATTTGTGGAGGTGATGAGACCCAATTCAGAGATAAATAGTTATTCTTGTGGGGCTTTAGCAACCCAATCTGCAACACAATTAGCCTCTCTAGAGCAATGGGCTATCTTGACATTGGAAAAGGCCTGCATATTTTCCTTGCATTTGCTGACAATAGGTTGAACTTCCCAACTGAACTGCTGAGAACTAGTCATCGCTTTAACAAGTTGCGAACTGTCTGACTCAAAGAGAAGAGCTTCGCGTCTTTTAGGGTAGAAAAAGTCGATGGCTTCCAAGAGTGCTAGGGTTTCGGCCATTAAGGGGGAGGAGGCTCTGATTGCTTTAGCCACTCCACCCACCATCCTTCCCTCCGAATCGCGGCAGATGCAGGCTATCGACTGCTTTTTCAAACCAGGTAAAAACGTTCCATCTATGTTTATCTTCAAGACTCCTTCTTTCGGTGGAACCCACTTCTGAGGTTGTGTGTTCTCTCGAGTTGCAGATCTGGTTTTCTGTTGAGTTTGTTCGCAGCTTTCAAAGCATCTGATACCACCCCCTGCACCAGCGTTTCCATGTTGTCTCGGCTCATCTCTCCATTTCAGAGGCGGTGCGTTCTCTGGAGTTGCGGATCGTGTGTTTATTTGAGCTTGTTCTCGGCTTTCAGAGCTTCGGACGTCGCCCCCTGCACCAGCGTAGGGCTGTCTCAGCGTATCTCTCCATTTCAAAGGCGGTGTGGTCTGTCGATTTGCAGATCTGGTGTTCAATTGAACTTGTTCTCGACTTTCAGAGTTGCGGACGCCTCCCCAAGGAAGGATTCTATTTACTGATGATAGAGATAAGCAAAAGCAACTTCACTATAAAATAGACATAGCTCGCGTGAGGTTGAGCCACCCACGAGCTTTGTTCAGTGATTAGTTTTTTATGGTGACTGTAGCAAATTTTTAGTTCTTATGTATATATTGTTTATTTTGTTTTGTTTCAATTCGTATGAAAATCTATAGAAAATTAGATGAAAGAAAAACATTACATGATCGCACGTATCTTGATAATGAATATTTCAAATTAGTTGTCTATGTATACATAGATCTTATTTTGAAATATCTATGTAAAAGTAAGGCTGAATTTTCTCCAACAAAAATATGGCTTTCCTACATCTAAGTTGTAAAAGGAAACAAAAATAAAAGAGAAAGTTAATGTTTAAAATGTCACGTTACTTATATTTAGTGAATAATTTATATATGGATTATTGTGCATAGTCTAGGGGAACTTTCATTCTGCATATCCAGTTCTTATGCATAACTACATTCTATTTGAAATATATAGACAATTATGAAATATAATTTTTTTTTCATCTAATTATACATAGATATCTCCAAATATCTTATTTTGAGATGTCTATGTATAATTAGATGAAAAAGGATATGTTCGTTAATTGCACATATTTTGACAATCAATGTAAGTATGGATTGTTTTCTGAAATGCCTGTATAAAAAGAAGACTAAAAGTTATATTTCATGGTTGCGCACTTACTTTATAACATGAACATTAACAAATTACTAAAAATATCGTGCATAGTCTAGGGAACTTTGATTCTACATATCCAGTTCTTATGCATAGCTACATTCTATTTGAAATATATAGATAATTACCGAATATAATTTTTTTTCATCTAACTATAAATAGATATCTCCAAATATTTTATTTTGAGATGTCTATGTATAATTAGATGAAAAAATATATGTTCGTTAATTGCACATATTTTGACAATCAATGTAAGTATGGATTGTTTTTAGAAATGCCTATATAAAAAGGAGACTAAAAGTTATATTTCATGGTTGCGCGCTTACTTTATAACATGAACATTAACAAATTACTAAAAATAACTATTAACATAAATATTAAATTGAAGAAAGCAATTACTTTAAAAGGTCTCTATGATATAATGATGCATATTTCATCAATATTTAATGTTAGAGGATCATTGAAAATGTTATGTAACATATAAATAGACAACATTAGAGTATCAATAAAAAAAAAATTTGCCACTAATCAATTATAGCTCGTTTTTCACAGGTAAATGAAAATTACAAATCAGAAAACATTTTGCATTTTGTAGTCATGATAAAATTTAAGATAGGATAAAATTTATCCTATCATATACTTGGTGCATAAAATTATCCAATGAGAGAGGTGGGATAAAGATAAATATGAATTCTAATATCCATAAAAGAAAAGTTATTTTTCTCGAATAAAAATTTCTTAAATTAACAAAATTAAAATTATATTTCAATATAAATAATATTTGAGTTTTAATTATGGTTGTGCAATCGGATTGAGTATGCTCGGGAACCGGGCCGACCCACTCGAAAGCCAATGAGGGGAATCGATTCCCGTTGAAACTAGTCCGAGAACCAATTCCCAAAATTCAGATCTAGTTTAAATTGGTCCGAGAACCGGTTCCGAGTAAATATCCACCCGGAACTAGATTGACCAGACTAGTTTGGGAATCGGTTTTGTAAGCCCAACCCCAAAAGTCCAAAACCCTCTTTTCTTCCCTTGATTTCTTATATCTACAGACTCGCACAGCGTTTTTTCCTTCATCATTCTTGAGTTCCTCTTCCTCGCTCACTTCCATCCGTTGTCGGCTCTCTCTCGCTCCGTCCATCGCTAGCTCCCCTCTCGCTCTATTTCGTCCATCGCTAGCTCTCTCATCTATAAATTCACGAATTTCCTCAGTTTTTCTAGACTTTTCTTTCGAATTGAGACTAGATTCTTCTCTTTTTATTTGGGGTGCTTTCTAGAGCTAGATTTCTTGTTAAATTGGTGGAAAATTTTGCATTTTTTTTTGTTCATACGGGAACTCACTGTGAATGGGTGGGGTAAGGTAGGAGAGAGGGAAGAAGTCATGAACTCGAAAAGCTTTAGTGTCGAGTGAATCGCCGCCATGTCGAGGTTCTACAAGATCATGGAGACGGGCGGATCCGTCAGGCTATCGCCCTCTGGCCTTCCCATCAGACGATGGCAGCAGCGACGGCGGCTCATGTGATTGGTGGGCTCGGGCCTTCTTGGCACGCACATCGGGAGAAGACGGGGGCGGCAATCTGTTGCACATGCAAGACGACTTGGGCTTCCTCCGTGTAATCCTCTATGTGAGCCTTCGCCTGGTTTTAGCGAAAAGTTTGCATTTTTTTTGTTCATATGGGTCTTGCAGTTGATGTTGTTGCTATTGTTGTTGATGGCGCTGGATTTGGAATTAATTGTTCAAGTTAATTGTTCCTTCAACTAGTAGAACACATGAATCCATCTCTTCGCTCCTGAAACCAAAGCCAGTAGAAGAAGAAGAGGAAGACCCACCAAAGCACTCCTCAATACTCGTTGCAGGAATGAGACTAATATTAGACCCATATTTGTTGCTGATGTTTATGCAATGTTAGGATTTTTCTTTGCCTTATGATTTTGTTTATGATAATTAGTCTTATGAATCCTTAGCTTTTTTCATTTAGCCAAAAAGTTTATATACTTGTTGATTACAAGTGCTTAATGTTTCCACATAAATCAAGAAGATTACATTATTTTCTTGCGTATTAATGTAAAATTCTAAGTCGTATAGAATATTAGGCGATTGCAAAATAGGTTTCAGTGAAAACAAGGTTGACCTTAGAACTGAATCAGAAAAAACAGAGTGATTTGGGTACAAAATCCAGTACAAACGAGTTTGGATACAAGGTCCAAAAATGGGCACCAGTTATAATACGGTCGGATACATGGTCCAAGTCCGAAACCTACCCGATCACCCCTAATTTTACTATAAGAATTTCAAATAAAAATAACAATTTATTTTTAAAATTTTAATATTATTTTTATTTAATTATTGTAATTTAATTCTACCTTATAATAAATATTCAATATATAAATATAAATATATATTTAGGTATATTAAAAAATAGTATACTATTTAATATAATTTTATTAGAGAATGGTCAAGGGAAGAAAGAAATAAAAAAATTAATTTAAAAAGATGAATAAAAAAGTAAAAAAAAGCAAATAAAAATAAAGTAGGTAAGAGCATCACAAAAGATTTATACTATCACCATTTGTGAAATTTTTGCTTCATTTATATTGACATGTCATTTATACCAAACAATATACATTGATATGATATGAATATATTCGACTTTATTACTACAAAGACAAAAATTATTCATAAGATATAACAAAATCACTAGATTTCATATAATATCATTTGCATTTTTATCCCAATTAGAAATCTAGATAATCAAACCTAAAGTATTCAACTAATATAAAATAAACGTACCCATAAGACATGAAGTTGCTCAAGCTGCCAGCTGGACAGCTTGTTGGCCTTTAGAGGGGCATTCTCCACGACAGCCCTCTAGATGATCAGACAAGCAGGAGCCGTCGATGTTCTCATGGTGGTAGGACTTGCACGCGAAGTAGATCACTGGCTGCGCGACCAAATCGAACGGCACCAGCGTCGACAGAAACATCAAGCAAATCAGCCCAACCCCGATCTTGACTCCAATAGGAACCCAGTCCAAGACCACAAGGGATCCAAACAGTGCCAGAACCAGCACGGAGCACACCAAGACCCTAAGAAAACACCAAACCCGTAGGTCCATCTTGCCCTTTATCAGTCCCTTGCTCTTCGCCATCGCCTTCCTTCCATAGGCATCTTCAAGAACCGAGATCATACTCGCCAATTGGCAAATCATGGCGCTACGAACAAACCCAACAACGTACAAGATCAAAAGAATGACAGCCACGGCAATCCCAAGTGCAGGGCCAACTGAAAATTGCCTCACGAAGACGAGCCCTGTGATTAGAAGCCCTACAATCACATAATGAAAGTAATCGTTTTGGTGGCGTAGGTGCAGGCCACAGTGTAGATAACAGCCGAGGTCGAAAGCGGAGAGAAGATGAAGACAAAGATGAAAAAGCCGAGCTCAAAGAGCCAGAAAGCGGCCCACTCCTTCTGGAGCATGCGGGACAGGTCCCTGTACCTCGGGCTGTCCTTCCTGGCGTCGTCCCCGATGATCTCGTGGTTGATAATCTTGAAGAAGAGGAGCTGCGAGACCTCGAAGAGGGCGAGGATGACGTAGAGAGGGAGGATGAGCGCGAGCGTGATCTGAGCGAAGATCTTCCTCCATTTGAGGATGATCTTGGAGGCCCCTCTGTAGACGCCGAGGAACCCGAGGAACTACCCTTTCGCACCGAGAAATCAAGAACGAGCGAGACGATCGACGGGTAGAGAGAGACCGGGATATTTCTTGAAGCAGAGCAAGCAAAGACACTCAGAGACCCAGATGACGAAAGGGTCTCGAGAAGAACAACCAGAGTGAAGTGATAAATGAAGAGATGGCAATGGTTAACAGAGTGGGGGTAGGAAGAGGGAAGACTTTGAAATTTGAACGAGTCAACGCTTGATATTCAGATTCCCTACTTCTTCTTCTTCTTCATGTGGTTTCGTCCCCTGTAATTGAATTTGCTAATAGAAGAGAAGAAAGCTTTTGGTCCCACTTTTCTTCTCTCTGCCCGAAGTTACTCAGGTTTCCTGATCTAGTGACATCGCAGCATGAAACGCGTGGATGGTGGCCATTGGAATTCAGCGGAGCCTATGTGAGTTGGAGTCTGCATCAAAGTGATGAAATAACGTGCAAAGTGTGTGAGCGTGCTTGTGAATCTCCATGAGAAGTTGACATCTATACCTACAAAGAATTCCATCATGCCAAGACATGAGACACGGCGTTTTGGTGTCATGCCGAGTGTCCTTCGCTATAATTTGCATTATCGACATGCATTTGTTGCGGACCGGTGATTTGGAGTCCGCATGGAAGTGATGAAGTAGTGTAGAAAGTGAGTGAGTGTGCTTATGGCTCTCCATGAGAAGCTGACATATCAAGCTGACACATCTTGAAAGTGAGTGAGCATACTTATAAAGAATTCTATTGTGCCGAGACATGAGATAGGGCGCCTTGGTGTCACACCGAGCATTCTCAGCAACAATATGCTTTATCAAGATGCTTTTGTTACGGGCCAGTGATTTGGAGTCCGTGTCGAAGTGATGAAATAGTATAGAAAGTGAGTGAGCATGCTTGTGGGTCTCCATGAGAAGCTGACATATATACCTATAAAGAATTCTATTGTACAGAGACATAGCGCGGTGTTACACCAAGCCTGCTTAGCTATAATAAGCTATATTGGCATGCTTTTGTGATGGGCCGGCTGTTCCTTCATCACGGAATAGCCTGTGCAGTGCGTAGTGAGCAAACAGACACTTGATCCATGCTTATTGTTGCCATATTTAATGTCCTTTGATTATTAGGTTTACATATGGTCTCCTCCACCTATGAGTTTAAGTTTTTTTGTTGGACTTTCTAACAATCGTAAAGATATTTTGAATTGGAGGTGTTGTATGATGATTAACTTGCCATGGAATCAAGAGATTTTTAGGTTTTTTTTTATTTAAAGTGAAGTTGGGTCCCATGACCCAAGAGCATTTAATGATTTTCTAAAATTAGAAACGAGCTATACCTATCATGTTTAGTGGCAATCAACTGAGCACTAGATGAATCTCTCGCACCATGTTAATTGGGGGGGAGAAATATGACAATATTATGGTGCGATGATTTGTTTTCAAGAACAATTTCTGGGTAGAAATGGATATTTTTAGTTCTATTCCCTAGATGAGTTTATGAACAAAGACATGCGTTTAATAACAACACAAAATTTCTATTTCGAGAAGAGAAATTCATTTGATAGGCTTTAAAATTTCTTGGTGATCAGCGAGCGGGTGGGCAGGCCGGTGGGCAGGCGGGTGAGCAATGAGAACAGTTTTTATTTCTCGTTATGTTCCAGAAATAAAAAAGTAAAAATCTTATACTTTCGCATTTATGTTCCAAATTTATTTCTGAACTAAAAAATTTGTCTCGAAAATGGAAAAATGAAATTGTGTTACTAATTGGATTTATGTTTCAAATTTGTTTTTGGGAAGTAAAATACTAACTATTTGAAGATAATATGACAATATTATGGCGTGATGATAATTATTTTGTTTTCAGGAACAATTTCTGGGTAGAAAGGATTTTTTTAGTTCTATTCCCTATATGAGTTTATGAACAAAGACATGCATTCAATAACAACAAAAAATTTATATTACAAGAACAGAAATTCATTTGATAGGCTTTAAAATTTCTTGGCGACCGGCGGGCGGGTGGGGGCAAAGCGAGCGATGAGAACAGTTTTTATTTCTCATTTATATTCCAAAATAAAAAAGTAAAAATCTTATACTTTCACATTTCTGTTCCAAATTTATTTCTGAACTAAAAATTTGTCTCGAAAATGAAAAAATGAAATTGTGTTACTAATTGGATTTATGTTTCAAAATTTTTTTTTGAGAAAAAAATTAGAAAAATAAAAACATAATGATTATCATTCACGCCCTCAGTAACCTCGCTCCCTTGCTTCAAAGCTTTGGCTCATAGAGCAAGAGGAAAACAACTAAAGTTTATGCGGTTTTTATATGGTGCTCTTTCCAACTTATTTTTTCTACTTGTGTCATTAATTTCAGTATATTTGGTCCACTCTTTACTCTTTATTTTACTTGTATCATTTGAAATTTAATTTTTCGTCTTTAATGTTGGATGATCAAAACTTTCATTTCAAACGTACAAACGTTGATGGACAAGACTCATTTGCTCATCAAATTTTTTGAGTCCACACTCTATTGATTTCAAAAGTTTAAAGGTAAAGCAAAAGCAAC
The DNA here is from genome assembly GCF_016545825.1 of Eucalyptus grandis. NCBI lineage: Eukaryota > Viridiplantae > Streptophyta > Magnoliopsida > Myrtales > Myrtaceae > Eucalyptus > Eucalyptus grandis. Next base: position 3,692,623 of record NC_052620.1, read on the forward strand.
TTCACTATAAGCCGCAGTGCTCAGTTTTCTTAAGTTGCTTTAATTTCCACATGATGTTAATGATGATCAGAAGAGGCACCATTACTAATAATGAAGGATTTTATTTACTGCTGATAGAAATAAGGATGTTTAGAATCTGATTCCATATATCCAGTTCTTATGCATGTACTACATTCTATTTGAAATATATATAATCATGTAAGATAAACTTTTTGATCTTACCTATGTGTAATTAGATGAAAAAAGTTATTAGTCGCACATATTTTGATTTATATTTTGAAATGCCTATATGCAAAGAAGGCTAAAATAACATGAACATTAGCAAACTATCAAAAGATAACGTATTAACATAAGCATATAACTGAAGAAAACAATTACTTTGAAAAGTCTATGACACAATTGTACATATTTCATCACTATATAATGTTAGAGAATCATTTAAAAGTCATGTAGCAGAAGAACCTTTTTACAACAAACAGATGAGTCAATAAAATAAAATAAAAAATCATCACATCAGGCTTGAATTATAGCTCGTCTTTTACGGTTAAATGAAAATTACAAATCAGAAAACATTTGGTATTAAAACAATGAAAGAACACATCAGACTTGAAGCTGTTCAAGCTGGACAGCCTTTCGGCCTTCAGAGGGGCAGTCTTCAAGACAGACCTCGAGATGATCAGACAAGCAGGAGCTGTCGATGTTCTCGTGGTGGTAGGACTTGCAGACGAAGTAGATCACTGTCTGCACGACCAAATCGAACAGCACGAGCATTGACAGCAACAGCAAACAGATCAGCCCAGCCGCGATCCTGATTCCAGTAGGAACCGAGTCCAAGACCACAAGGGATTCAAACAGTGCCTGAAACAGCACGGAGCACATCAAGACACCAAGAAAACACCAAACCGATAGGCCCATCTTTCCCCTTAGCAATCCCTTGCTCTTCGCCATCGCCTTCCTTCCATATGCATCTTCAAGAACCGAGATCACATTCGCCAATTGCCAAATCATGGTGATGTAAGCAAACCCAACAACGTACAAAATCAAGAGAATGACCGCCACGGTAATCCCAAGTGTAGGGCCAACTAAATATTCACCCACGATGACCAGCCATACGATCAGAAGCCCTATAGCCACAACGTTGTACACAAAGAAGAGTGCGAAGCACCAGAAAAAAGTGACCATGAGCCTCTTCCACACTCTGGGCAAGATACTCATGATCTTCTTGAAAGTAATCTGCTTGGCGGCGTAGACGCAGGCCACCGTGTAGACAACAGCCGAGATCGAAGGCAGAGAGACGGAGATGGAGATGAAGAAGCCGAGCTCGATGAGCCAGAAATTCTTGAGCATGGAGGACAGGTCTCTGTACCTCGGGCTGTACTTCCAGGTGTCCTCCTGGTTGATATCGTAGATGACGATCTCGGAGGAAAAGAGCTGCGTGACGTCGGATAATGCGAGGAAGACGATGCAGAGAGGGAGGATGAGCGTGAGCGTGATCTGAGCGAAGATCTTCCTCCATTTGAGGATGGTCGTGGAGGTCTCTCTGTAGACGCTGAGGAACCCAAGGAACTGCAGCTCGTGCTGGTCTCTGTCCATCGTTCCTTTCGCACAGAGAATCAAGAACGAGCGAAACGATCGATGGGTAGAGAGAGACTGGGATATTTTTTGAAGCAGAGCAAGCGAAGAGACTCCGAGAATCAGATGACTAAAGGGTCTCGAGAAGAACAACCACGGAGTGAAGTGATAATTGAAGAGACGGCGATGGTTAACGGAGTGGGGTAGCAAGAGGGAAGACTTTGAAATTTGAACGAGTCAAACTTGTTATTCAGATTCCCTACTTCTTCATGCGGTTTCATCCCTGCAATTGAATTTGCTTATAGAAGATAAGAAAGCTTTTGGTCCCACTTTCTCTGCTCTCTGCTCTCACGTTTCCTAATCTAGTGACATCGCGGCACGAAACGCGTGGATTGTTACCATTGGAATTCGGCCGAGTCAATGTGATATGGAGTCCGCATCAAGGTGATTAAATAGTGTGGAAAGCGAGTGAGCGTGCTCGAGGGCCTCCATGAGAAGCTTACATATATAAATATAAATATAAATATATATATATACCTGTGTGTATAAAGAATTCTATCGTGCCAAGACACGGTACTTTGGTGTCATGCCAAACGTCCTCAGCTATAATCTGCTTTATCGGTATTCTTTTGTTATGGGCCGGCAATTTGGAGTCCGCATCGAAGTGATGAAATATTGTGGAAAGTGAGTGAGCATGCTTGTGGGGGTGGGTCTCCATGAGAAGCTGACAATATATCTGTTGCAGAAAAACACCAAAAGATGCACCAATTGAAGTACAAGTAGCAAAGGATGAGAGGAAACCGGCATCATATGAGATGCAAGATTTATGTGGAAAACCAAAAATGGAAAAAACCACCAGGAGAGAGAGTGATTTCACTATCTTCAACAAAGAGTACAAGAGAGTACAATCCAAAAGCTCAAATAAACCCCTTGATAAACCACAAGATCTAAAAATCTAATAAGAAGATAGAAAAAAACAAAACAGGCAATAGTATGGGTTGGAGATGTATTATAAACACATTCATTTTATAGTCTTCAAAAAAAAAAAAAAAAAACCCTAAAACAAATGTGCATAGTCTAAAATACCCTTATCTCTTAATTTTGAAAGTCAAAACTCAACAAATCTCCATCTTGATTTCAAATCTCCAAAAGAGCATTATGCCTAATACCACAAGACTTCTCTCCATCATCACCAAAAGTGACCATACAAGGCCAGCTCCCAAAATGATGGAATCAACAATGCACACCCCCAAGCCTACATGAGCATACTTAGTATAGGAAACAAGGGATGAAACACCACCAACTCTGCCTAAACAACTCAAATGGTGAAAGCGCCAAGCAAGTCCAAGTATGCTTCAACTTTGTCAAAGGAATTAGTTTGGGTAACATATGTATCGGATTATCCACTATAAATACTTTCTCCATTGTAATTGTACCCTTAGCAACCTCATCACCATAGATCAAGTTTCCTGATCTAGTGACAGCATAGCACAAAATGTGTGGATGGTGGCCATTGGAATTCAGCGGAGCCTATGCAATTTGGAGTCCACGTCGAAGTGATGAAATAGTGTAGAAAGTGAGTGAGCATGCTTGTGGGTCTCCATGAGAACCTGACCTATATACCTATAAAGAATTCTATCGTGTCGAGACATGGTGTGGTGTCCCGCCAAGCCTTCTTAGCTATAATCTACTTTGACAACGTGCTTTTGTTATGGGCCAACAATTCCTTGGTCACAGAATAGCCCGTGTAGTGCCTAGTGAGTAAACAAACACTAGGCCAGCCTCCTTTCTATAATTAATAGAGAGAACAATATGGCGAATAACATACATCAATTAGATCATACCACTCCCAACTTAACTTAGACGTATAATCCATCAAGCGAGATGATAGATTACTTTAGGCTCAACAACTAGTTTTGGCCTGCCATAGCCTCGTCAAGAGAATGGCATCAACTCCTGACCAGTTTATGTTGTAACATCCTGAAAATTCAGTTCTATTTTCAATTGAATGAATTGGGCCTTTCATCGACACGCCTATAGTGATATTCTCTAATTTGATCCATCATGAGATAACTAGACTATCTAGAGAAATCATTAAGAGATTTTAAACACAATAGACTTGAGAATTCAACTAGGAATCGACTGTTCGACTGTGCTAGTCTGCAATGATCATTATGGCACAACTAAAAATTGATCAGAGATCGGAGATAGGTCGGTTCAACTAGGATGTGTGAATAAACGTGGGTAATTCCACCAAATTGCAAAATTCTCGTTGATCGACACTAGACTGATTTTTCTGTCGTTTTGGTGCCCTATGTTCATATTTGAAATCTTGAGATTTTCACGACAACCAATAATCGTCAATGTATTGAAGAGATATGTGTGGCTCGAAGAAAATCGACCACGAGTCATGCTAAAATCGCGTCAGATTGAAATTAACCGCGAATTTGAACTCGATTTTAGAAATTGAAAGTTCTATCATGTCGTGATTTATTTTAGGAACGTCTACTCATCCTTCGAAGAATTTTCAAAGATTTTGGGATTTTTACGGAAAATCGATTCGGACGTTTCGGAAAACGAACGGAATTTCGAATTGGCCAAATTGAAGGGATTTTTCGACTTGCAAACCGAGCTACTTGGTGAAAGGGACTTGTAGAAATTATGGCTTTTTTTCTACATCAAATTTGGATACCAATTGAAGAGAATTGCGAAGAAATTGAAGTCAAAACTTGTTAAATTCGGAACCATGGGAGGGCAGCAATATTTTGGCTTCAATTTGGATAAATTGGTGGATTTATTTGGCAAGAAAGTATTAGAGACCAAGTGGGATAAGTTTGAATGCTTTAAGGGGACCAAGCATTCATTTTGTTGGATAAGTGTATTGACTTTTTCTCCCTATCTCTCTCTATCTTCCTCTGCCGCCGCTCTCTCCCTTTTTCTTCGAACTCTCTCTCTCTCTCTTGCCAAGCAAAACTGAACTTTTCTCTCTCCCTTTCTCGCATTTGACCGCCCATTCCCCCCTACATCTTCATTTCTTCCTTCGGGTCTTCACCGAAGCTATTGCCACATTGTTGCTCCCTCCAGCAAACCTTGGTCAACCATCAACACTTGAAGTCCCTCGTTTAACCAAGCAGCAACCGAAGTAAGCTGCAGTTGCGTCTTCGTTCGCGAGAAGCCCATCCTCACACGAAGCTCCTTTCCCCCTCTTGACCGAAGCCCAGCTGGTTTGCTCCACATCTCTGCCCATCTTCTCAACCTGCTCCACGACTCCTCCACACAGAAACTTCGATCCAGCGAAGGCCACGACTTTGAGCTCCAGTTCAGCCTGCGTCTTCAACTGGTCCGACCAAGATCAGCCGAGCCCAGCAACCCCAAAATCCAGCCAGCTTCGTGGCCAATTTCGGGCCCGATCCATGCCCTGTTGGTGTCGCCGTTTTGGGATTTGTCAATCCTCGTCGCGTCCTCATCATTTTGATCCAAGCGATTGCAAATCAAGTGAGTTATCTCACTAAACCTTGATTAGTAAGTTAATTATGCTTAGAGGTGGTTAGTTAGATTAGATGGTTAGTTAGATTAGATTAGTTATTTAAATATCCTATTTTGCATGTTAGGTTGTTAAATTAAGTTAATTAGGACCTCGACAGGTTGTATTAATTATCTAGATTGGTTCAAGAATTTTCCGATGTGACACCCCGAACCCTTCGCAAGTCATCACTAGCGCCAGTGTTACACCTTATCACCTTTCTACTTTGAAGAAGTGTCCTAATTCGCAGACACACATTTTTTTAAAAAAACAAAACGGTCCCAGCGCGACTCATTATGCGGAAGCAAATTAAAACATCACCGTCTCTCCCCCTACCAACTATGATACAAATACACACCACTAATCACCATAATTTTATAAACAAGACACGACACTTTATTTATATATATATATATATATATATATATATATTTTTTTTTTTTCAAGATGGGATTTCTTTTGGGTCGGTACATCAAAAGGAAAAGCTAGGACTCAGCCACATCCAGCCTAAAACCTCAAAAAGAAACCTCGACCCTCAACATCACACGTGCAACAACCCCCATCATAAGTGTCGGCTATCTATCCCCCAAAAAGAAACAGCTCCTCGTCACGTGCAGGCCTCACACCCAACCCAGCGCATTAGGCGGTGGCGGCGGCAACATCCCTCGCATCACTCAATCCCGACGAACATGTACGGATATAAACTCCTGAATAACAGGACCCCCAGCCAGGCCCACGTCATACATCACTAGACAACGTACTCGGATAAAAGTCAGTCCGAGAACAGAGGGACAGTCTATCTCAGCACACTCGACCTCTACATCGGATGGTATCCCGTAAAATGTACCCCGTGTGACAGCAGGAAGCGGCATATTGGCTAATCTGAAATGTTATCCCCAAAAGGGGTGAGTACAACCACTCAGCAGATAGGGAAATCCAATAACAACTCAATACATCATGCAAATTACACATGCATTGCAGGCATTACTTACCTTGAAGCCAGGCACACACTATCATGCATCATCATATCACATCACATATCATCATCATCATCATCATCATGATGCATATCATCATGCACATCATATCATGGGTGATCATCATATCACATCACATATCATCATCACCATCATCATGCATATCATCATGCATATCATATCATGGGTGATCATCATATCACATCACATATCATCATCATCATCATCATCATCATCATCATCATCATCATCATGCATATTATATCATGGGTGATCATCATATCACATCACATATCATCATGCATATCATATCATGGGTGATCATCAAATCACATCACATATCATCATCATTATTATCATCATGCATATTATCATGCATATCATATCATGGGTTAATTTTCATCTTTTATCTTTAAATTTGATCACCACATCACCCACTTCTCATATCATCAATTTCATCATCCCTTCGGGCAAAGACCTCCGACGGGGTTCAGCATTCCAGCCATCCCATGGCCACCGGGCTTCCGACCCCCACATTCGGCATCTCGCATCTCAACTAGCATCACGAGGCATTCCCTTCGGGCAGAAACCTCCGACAGGGCTTCCGGTCTTTACCCTTCTAGCCAGGCATCCCGCACCCCAATCTTGGCATCGCGAGGCATTCCCTTCAGGCAGAAACCTCCGACAGAGCTTCCGGCCCCCCACATTCCGGGCATCCTGAATCTCCCAGGGAATTTCGGCAATGTATCTCTATACATTCCGAGCATCATCCGCCATCACAACCATCTCCTCATTTACCATCATCCATGTTCACCAATATTTTATTCACATTTTAACATGGCACATGGCATGATATCAAACAAATCATACTAGGCATGACATTCACACATGCATTGATTCAATTGCCATACATATGCCAAAACTCTATCACATATGCATCTCAATTCAATATCATAGACATATCAAGGCTTTACTACATGTGCATCTCAATTCAATATCATAGACATATCAAGACTATCACATGTGCATCTCAATCCAATATCATAGACATATCAAGACTTTATCACATGCAACATGAATTAATTAAATGGAAACTATGGCCAATGAAATAATTCCTTTTTATTTATTTATTTATTTATTTATTTATATATTTATTTATTTATTTATTATTATTTTTTTTTTAAATAACTATAAACTCCCCAAAATTATCAAAATTCAGGAAATTATTAAACAAACCCATAGGATGATAATTACTTGCAAAATTCATGGCCAAATTGAATTTTTATAAAATTTCATAATTTTCCAAAACGTCCTATGCTTCTCGGATGAAATCAGAATGCACGGTTTCCGAATAAATTCGATTAAAATATCCATATGGCCTCCAAAATTACGAAATTTACAGAGTGATAGCCAAGACATTTTTGAACAACTTTCATGAAGCACTCCAAGCCAGATTCTTTTATATTATTTTATAAAACCTCACGAAGCTTCTGGATCCATTACCGCATCGTCCAGTGAACATATCTCCGAAATATTGAGATTTAACCTACCTAATCTCTTTCGTTTCCTCTGAAATTTGGATATGTTATACATCAATGTATCCTCTAAAAGTTTCATGAAGAGATCCAAGTCAAATAACCAAAGTAGAGTCATCATTTAGGTCCTTGAAGTCTCGGATATCTCAAAATACATTACCAGAATCATCTTCTTCAAGATCTAGTCGATTCACTAGGCTATACTTGTTCATTTCACTTCAAATTTTATTATGTTGTAGTTTAAGATGTCTCCTACAACTTTCATGAAGACATCGAAGTGAGATTCTCAACAAAAACCAACATGCAACCATGAATCCAGCAAGAGGTCAGTAAAAACTTTCCAGATCTGAGGTCTCCGTATAACAAGACTTTAACCCCTCAAATCTCCATCATTTTTCACTAAATTTCAGTATGTTATAGTAAAAGATATTAGCTACAACTTTCATGAGGACATAGAAGCCAAAATCGGACTCCAAATACACATGCAAGCTCAAACAAGTTTCGGACTCACACAACCCAAGCAAGAAGAGTCACACGGCTTGAAAACAACCAACCCTTACCTCGGTTTTTCTCACAAATATCACCCAAAATCGAACATGCAAACCATATACACACATGCAAGAGAAGTTATAGGACTCCACTTGCCTCTAGGATGAACAAACGACGGCATACGGCGGCGTACACGGCAAACGGACGGCGGGACACGGCGGCTCCTCCTCGGCTCCGCCTCCTCTCTCTCTCGCACACCTCTCCTCTCTCTCGCACACCTCTCCCTCTCTCTTCCTCTCCTTTGGGCGAGCAAATGGCTAATCCGGCCATTCTCTCTCCTCTTTCCTTCCCTTTTATTTCCCCTAAAGCTCATGATTAGCAATCATGAGATTGCCTCACCAATGGCCAATGCATGCCATTCCTTCATGCCACTTGTCCAATTGCATGCAAGATGGGCCTTGGAGTTGGGCTTGGGCTTGGGCCATCCGGCCACTCCTCCTTGGGCTGGTCGACAGCCTCCTTGTGGGCTCTAATGGGCAGGCCAACTTGGTCCATTAGGGTTCCACTCTTGGGCTTAAGGCCCAATCAAATTTTAACCTCTTTTTCCCCTTTTTTTTTTTTTTTAAATTCTTCTATAAATATTTTTGAATTCAAATTTTCATCTCGGCCAAGGTCTTGAGATATTTTTGTTCATTGAAATTTAAATCATATGGCCAAGCATAGATTATTAATCTATTAAATTTAAATTTCCACAATCATATGCACAAATCATCTAATTAAAAGACTAATGGCTAAAACATAAGCCATGGAAATTCTATCACCTAATTAGGAACTTTAACACACCTTATGGCTTGGCTTTGAATTTTGGGATGCCACATCCGAGCCCGTCTCGGTATTTAATTTTGCAATTTCGACCTAGGTTAGCTATTTTGGGTATTTAATTGATTTATTTAATTAATTTTAGTAATTATTTAATTATTAAATATTTTCCGGAAATTGGGCCAAGATAACCGGTAACTGGAATTTCATGTTGATTGCAATGACGTGTTCAAATTTCGCAATTGGATATTGATTTGTGCAAATTGAGTGATTGGATTTTTGGTAATTTATTCCAAAAATTATTAACTTCAATATTTATTTAAAAATTCCCGGGTGTCGGGTTTTAACACGAAAATGGTTTTATATACTATATAAAACAGTGGGATTTTAAATTAGAGGATATTAATTTTTCGGGTTCCAACTGACCGTGTACCCATACACAACTATTTTCACCGAGTATTTCTAATATGAAGAAAATAGGCCATGATCACTATTTTAATTGAGACATTTGAGTGAAATGTATGGTGTCTTGGGCCAAGATTGTTTGATCATATGTTGGTTAATGAGAACCAGTCTCAAGCTTTTAAGTTGAACATTACCCTATATGGGATATCCATTCTTTGGATCGCGTGTCACAGTAGATTATGGACCTACGCCCTTTCGGGGAAGCCGTCTATTAAGATATGGACGTCACCGCTCAATGGTGGTGAGACGGCACCTGACTACACCAGAAGAACACCGAACGTATGAGTCGGTGACTTGGGTCACAGTAGATTTTAGACCTACGCCCTTTCGGGGAAACCATCTATTAAGATATAGACATACTCGTGCTCAATGGTGGTGAGACAATACCTAGCTATGCCAGTATACACCGAACTTATGAGTAGATGATACCCTTGAGAGGCAAATTAACAATTGGAATGCATGAATGATTGATTGAATTGGTGAGATGTTTCAATGGTTGTGTGCATTAATTATATGCATTTGAGATATGAACCGTGCTGACGTGCAGGAAGGAGCTGAGGCGAGATAAGTTTCCTATTCTCATTGTGTGATTGCGTAGCTAGGGCACCTTGAGGCGTTTTTCCTTCCTGATAAGGGTTTAAGGGGTGGACTTGCTGAAATATTGTCTTATTAATTATTGTATAACTATTTTTAGGTCCTTAGATGGTGGTCGTGGAGGACCAAAGCTCAAAGTCTGTGGAGATGAAGTCTGGAGGATCGGCATATGTGTCCTACTAGGATGTTGTAGGATGGCTTCTTTTGAGAGTCGATCATTTTGTAGACCTTTACCTAGACTCTTTTTGTACCTAAACCCAAATGTTTATAAAAGTGTGCTTTTGTGAAATGTTGTCCTACTTTCCTATCCCATGTTGTTCGTTGTCAGGGGTTATTGTTTTTCTTCTGCGTGTGCATTAAAAATGAAAGAGTCGGCGACTAGTCTTGAGAAGTCGAATTTGTATCAACCACAATGGGATGTACACGTTCTCGAGAGTCGGGGCATGACATATGTACAAGAGACCAACCTCGTCTTTAGAACCCTACAAATATATATTTGTTCCATCATAGAACTCTTAGCATTAACCATCCTAACGTCACTCCGACGGATCATTTGTATTTATCCCCTCTGCATTGCTCTCTCTTCACCCAATAACCCAAAGCTCTACTCACAAGGGCTACGAGTACAAAAAAATCATGGACCGTGACATTTTGCTCTCTATTTCTATATGTATTATGATCCAAACATTCGTTCTTATGTAGGTTGCATTTTCTTGATCTATGTTTTAGTGACTGTTGTATCTGGCACTTAGATACTCGGCAAATGTCCATAGATGAGAACTAATATGAGACTCGAACAATCCTAAATTTTTTTAAAAACTTGGATTGTGCACAGTTGCCCATGATGAGCTTAATGTTAGGGAAATCTCTTATGATATTTTGAATATGACAAAATAAATCAAAAGCTACTAACGTGTTTAATGGTTAAGTAATAGACCATGCAGATGATAGAACATGTAAATGATATTGTCAAAGTCTAAAGACGGCCAGAAGACTTAACGTTACATATGTCCAAAGTATATTTTGAAGATTTCCAGATTTCTGTGTCAAAGTCCGAAGACTGCCAGACTTTAGTGTCAAAATCTGTTCTATATCAGAAGTCTGCCTACTCTGACAAATTCTAGACTGAACGTGAATGAAGAACCAAAAGATAGACTCTATGCTGAAGCTAAACTTATTCAGACTGTGTTCAGACCTTAAAGCTAAATCTGTTCAGAAGCAGATGTTCAGACTCAGATTATAAAGTCTATTGCACTTAAACTTTACATCCAGATTCAACAAAACGTAACACAAGCCCCAATCATATAACGGCTAGTGATTTGGTTTGGATTCTACATCAAGATTAATTTGATTGACTTAATCTAATTGATTGACGATTAGATATTGAAGACAAAAACTTTCTATACGAAGAAGCTCTACTTATAGAAACCAAGATTCTATTTGTATGGGCGATCAGAATCAATTTGAGATTCTACTTTTGTCACTCAACGGCTACCAAATCTTCTAGATACAGATTTATCCAATGGGTAGATTGGAAGAAGATCCTCAAGATACTGTCCAACGGCTAATTTGGAAGCGGAGGAGTATTTAAGGAGATGAAGGACTGATGAGCAAGTAAGAGACGGAGAGTAGAATTTATAATTCCAAAGTATGAGCAAACTTCGATCATACACTTGTCTTTGGTGAGCTTAAACGTTTGTGATGGTGAGAGAAATACCAAAAGAGTGACTTAATGAGATAGTGTGATCTACTACTAAGTGTTTGCATTCAAAGTTGTAATCTCTTGTTGATTGCATAGTGGAATCCAACAAGAAGGCTGTTAGCATGGGGGGTACACGTAGGCTTGGTCTAAGCCGAACCACTATAAACCTTGTGTTCTTATTCTCTTCCTTAACTCCTTTATTTTGCTCGAAGTTTATTTTATTCCGCATATATTTGCAAAGGTTTATTTTAAACACCTATTCACCCCCTCTAAGTGTTCATACTAGCACTTTCACTTAACACTAATGAGACTAGAGACGTCATAGTGCAACGTACATAGTTCATGACCCATCATAGTGCAACGTACATAGTTCATGACCCAGTAACGATTTTGGTAAATCATGATAAGGGCATCATCAAGTATAAATGTTGAACTTATAAACTCAAGCATTTTGATTTATTTGATCTATTATGCTCACACATTAATACTTGGGAATCTCCTAAAGGTAAAAATCACATGTGCCATTTATATTTGTATCATATTCCAAGTGAATCATGCAAATGCATTAAAAAGAGTGAATTTAGATATGTTACACTTATAGAGATCATATATTCAAATGAGCTCACACTAATTTTATGGTACACTATGATACTTGAGCTTATTCGAAGAGTACATTACATTTGTTTTGAATTTAGATAGGTTTCACTTATAGAGATCATAATTTTTAAATAAACTCACACTAATTATATGATACTCCTCCAAGCACTTGATCCATGCTTATTGTTGTAATATTCGACGTCCTTTAATTGCTAGGTTTAAATGTGGTCTCCCTCCACTTATGAGCTTAAGTTATTTTGCTGGACTTTCTCACACTTGTAAAGATATTTGGAATTGGAAGTGTTGTATGATGATTAACTTGCCACGGAATCAAGAGATTTTTTAGTTTCTTTCGACTTAAGTGAAGTTGGGTCAAATGAGCCGCGAGCGTTTAATAATTTTCTAAAATTAGAGACAAGCTATACCTATCATGTTTATTGGGAGTCAACTAAGCACTAGATGAATCTTTGGCACCATGTTAGTAGGGGAAGTAAAATACTAACTATTTGAAGAAAATCTAACAATCTTATGGCGTGAATTGTAATTATTCTGTTCTCAAGAACAACTTCTGACTAGAAATGGATTTTTTTTTAGTTATATTCCCTAGATGAGTTTATGAGCAAAGACATGCGTTTAATAACAACACAATTTCTATTCCCGAAACAAAAATTCATTTGATAGGCCTTAAAATTGCTTGGCGACCGGCGGGCGGGCAATTGATGGCATGTGGCAAGAGCGAGCGATGAGAAGAGTTTTCATTTCTCATTTATATTCCAAAAATAGAAAAGTAAAAATCTTATACTTTACATTTATATTCCAAATTTATTTATGAGCTGAAAATTTGTCCCAAAAATGGAAAATGAAGTTGTGTTGTCAATCGGATTTATGGACCAAACTTGTTTCAAAGCTTTGGCATGGAGAGCAAGAGGAAAATAACTAAAGTTTTCATGAGTTTTTATATGGTGCTCTTTCCAACTTATTTTTTTCTGCTTGTATCATTAAGTTTGAGTATATATGGTCCTTTTTTACTCTTTTATTTCTTTTACTTTTCTTGTATCATTTGAAATTTAATTTTTTGTCTTTAATGTTGAATGATTAAAACTTTCATTCAAAACGTGCAAACGTTGATGGACAAGACTCATTTAGATTTTCTCATCAAATTTTTTGAGTTTACACTCTTTATTGATTTCAAAAATTTAATGGTAAAGTACAAGCAACTTCCCCGTAAGCGGCAGCGCTCAGTTTTCTTAAGTTGTTTTAATTTTCATATGATGATAATGATGATCAGAAGTGGCACCATTACTAATAATGAAGGATTTTATTTACTGTTGATAGAAATAAGCATGTTTAGAATCTGACCAAAATATATACAGCTCACGTGAGGTTGAACGACGCACAAGCTTTACATAGCAATTTGTTTTTCTCCGGTGACTTTAGCAAATCTTTAATTCTTATGCATATATTTCTTATTGTGTTCTATTTCAATTCATATGAAAATACATAAATATTTAGATGAAAGCAAAATATTTCATGATCACACATATTGTTATGATAGGGCGAGCAATCGAACAAAATATAGACGGAAGAAGAAAAATAAATCGGACATCGGATTTACGTGGTCAACAGAAAGCCCACGTCAACGGAGAGAAGAAAGATCAAATTTCACTATAGATCAAACGATATAAAAGATTACACACTCGAGTCACTCAAACACTCTCAGGTGTTTCCAAACCCCAACTTAATCCAAACCAAGTCACGGACAAAATTATCACACAAGCTCAAAACAAACGCTGAAAAATAACTTCTTTTCTTGATCGCGCTTCAGCTTGAAGACATGCGGCTCCTCCTTTCTCTCGTACGGGTGCAGCAGCAACACCTTGAAAAGAAGACCTCTTTCGCGGCTCCCTTCTGTGATTTCTGCGTAGGGTTTCAGCCAGCACTCTCCAGCAAAGAATAAATCCTTTTATTCGTGTGCCCAAAGTCGAGGGCCCACCACCGATGGCTTACGCGTGAGGATTCTTTCCCCTTTATTTGCTTGTTGTGTGTGCCCAGAGTCAACATTTTGACTTTTTCTGGGCCCACCACTCCTTCAACGTGCAGAGAACTTCTTTCCCTTTTATTAATGTGTGCCCATTTGGGCCCCACCATGGCTCAATAAAATTTTGGCTTCTCCTTTGCAACGGAAAGAAAAATTTTGCTACATATATATTCTATTTTATTTTATTTAAAAATCAGTAATTAATTCGCTTAAACTCGAGACATATTTTAACAATCTCTACCCGCCGACGTTTTAGCCAAACTGCAATCGCTTTGCAAAATTCAAATTCTACTTGCTACTTTCCCATGTGCCTGGCTCAACCGCCACAAATATTATCCAAGTCCAAGTCTCGCTTGAATTTCGCCATAACTGAAGACCTCATCAGAATACCAACTCCACATGCACCTTTAACTGCTTCGCAAGGGTTTTCTGACACAACCTCCTCAACCGCAGACAAAGTAAAACCATTATTGCATCAATATATATTAGGAGATCGAATACGTACCTTGTCAATTTCAAATTTGAAGAACCGTTGGTTCTATAGTCTCCACCTCACTATGAGCACCATCTATGTTGATTACTTTGCTAATACATGTACTCGCTACCTCGGGAGTTTCTAGTTGCAACTCCACCAAGCTAAACACCGTCTAAATCCGTATTAGTACCGCCACAAACACTCATAGCTAGAAGTATTGGAGACTTGTCAAAAGTAACTTCTCTGTTAACAGTGAATTTATATCGGGGCACCACAAAGATCACCCCACTCACCTTGTGCATAGCCATGGAATATGCACATTGCCATCCAATCAAGCTTACCATCACTTACTCGAAAATAACACGGCAACCAAACATTCTAACAATAGAATAATCAGCAACGTTACCGACCACACTTCTTTAAGAGTCGCCATTCAATAGCAAAGTTAATGGGGATCTATTCACCGGGCAACTTACCGTACTTAGCACATCAAAGAATCTCCTAGCCATACCAAGACTAGAGATAATTTTTCGGGCCATCTCTAGTAATGTTCTGCTTGACAATTTTGCAAATTGTTGTGATTTATTGGCACTAGTGCGGTGTTTCACTATGCCCTCTTTCATGCAGAATTTATTTGCCAGCTCCAAGCAGAACTCCATGCTATTGTCGGTCCGACATGCTTGATCGACTTACCCTCTCCCTCTCGATCAAAGCTCTTGACTCGAAATCTTGACACCAAAGATCAAACTTGTGCCTTGGCACAAACACCCAAGTCTTCCTCGAGCAGTCAAAAGACTCTCGAACAGATGCATCCAACGTCTCCGCAGCAAAATTTATCACTGTCTCACCTTGAAGTTTATACAAGCCATCGTGCTTGATTCCTTTCATTATCATCAGGGCACCTCGAACAATCTTCAGAACTCCACCTTTTGAAGACTACTTGCAACTAGTTGAATCTAGGGCACCCAAGGAAATTAAGTTCTTTTTCAATTCTGGAACATGCCTCACTCCAGCCAATGTCCTCACGATACCATCGTGCATTCGATTTTAACATCACCAACACCCACAACATCGCACTAAACATTGTTCCCTAACGGACTTTACCACTACCCATGCACCGAGCAAGTGATAAACCAGTTTCTATTTGGTGTGACATGAAAACAACCAGAATCCAAAATCTATCCATCAAACGATGAATAATCAATGATAGACAAGACATAATCAGCATTATCTGCTATAGCTGCAATATTATGCAGAATCAACTATAATTTCCTTACCCTTCCCATTCTTCAACTTCATGCAATCCCTTCTAAGATGCCCCCTCTTGCCATAGTTCCAAATGACAACATTAGCAATCCTAGGCCGACTACGTCTGTTCATATTAGTACTACTATTATCCACACGTGTTCTAGATCTTCCTCTATTTTCACCTACTAGAGTAGATACAGATTCGCTGCATTCTCTTCTACGAATGTCCTCGCCGAATCAAATCTCGAACCCCATCAAACGTCAAATTTGTTGACCCGAGAGGAATTACTAACAGCAATAACGGTAGTATTCCAACTATCAGCAATGAGGATAATAGAATCAAAGCACGTACCTCATCTTCAAAATCAATCTCAACCGAACTCAATTGACTAACAATCACATTGAATTCATTGATATGATCTGCAACTAACGCACCTTCTTTCATCTTCAAGTTAAATGACGTCGCATCAAATGACCTTGTTGATCGCAGAGGACTTCTCGTACATATCCGACAGGCTTGCATCAAATCAGCGGGGTCTTCTCCTTTAGGATGTTAAACGCGACGTTACGAGCCAACGTCAGCCGAATAACACTCATAGCTCGCTCTATCCAGCAAATCTCAATCAGCTTGCTTCATCGTCTTTGGTTTCTCCCAAAATAAAGGCAATGGCGCATTCATCTAATAAAGATAATCTTCAATCTGCATCTTCTAGAAACTAAAATCATTCCCATCAAATTTGTTGATTCTCATTTTTACTTCTTTGGTCGCCATCGATTAGCTTCAACTCAGCCAAACCTAGCTCTGATACCACTTGTTGCGATAGGGCGAGCAATCGAACAAAATATAGACGGAAGAAGAAAAATAAATCGGACACCGAATTTGCGTGATTCATTCGTAAAGACACATGTCCAGAGAGAGCAGCAACGAATTTCACTATAGATCAAGCGATATAAGCGAGATTTACACACTCAGCCACTAAACACTTTCTGCTTCCCAAACCCCACTTTAATCCAAACCCAAGTCACGGCACAAAAATTATCACACAAGCTCAAAACAAACACTGAAAAAGAACTTCTTTTCTTGATCGCGCTTCAACTTGAAGACACGCGGCTCCTCCTTTTCTCTCGTATGGGTGCAGCAGCAACACTCGAAAAGAAGACCTCTTTCGCGGCTCCCTTCTGTGATTTCTACGTAGGGTTTCGGCCAGCACTCTCCAGCAAAGAAGAAATCCTTTTATTCGTGTGCCCAAAGTCGAGGGCCCACCACCGTTGGCTTACGCGTGAGGATTCTTTCCTCTTTTATTTGCTTGTGTGCGTGTGTGCCCAGAGTGAACACTTTGACTCTGGGCCCACCACTTCTTCAACGTGCAGAGAACTTCTTTCCTTTTATTAATGTGTTCCCATTTGGGCCCCACCATGGCTCAATAAAATTTTGGCTTCTCCTTTGCAACGGAAAGAAAAACTTTGCTGCACATATATTCTATTTTATTTTTTATTTAAAATCAGTAATTCGCTTCGGGCTTAAACTGAGATATATTTTAACACATATCTTGATAATGCATGCTTCAAATTAGTTGTTTATATGTACGTAGATCTTATTTTTAAATGTCTTTGTGAAAGTAAGGCTGAAATATTTTCAACAAAAAAAAAAGGCTTTCCTACATCTAGGAAAACGAAAAATTAAAGAGATATTTTTACTATTTAAAATGTTTGTTACACATATTTAGCGAATAATTTATATATGGATTATTGATTCTAAAAATCCAGTTCTTATGCATATACCACATTCTATTTGTAATATATATATAATTATGGAATATAAATTTTTTCATCTAATTATACATAGATATCTCCAAATAAGATGAAAATTTATGCATTCCATAATTGCACGTATTTTGATAAGAAATGCACATGTGGATTGTATTTTCAAATGCCTATATAAAACGAGGGCTAAAAGTTATATTCCATGGTTGCGGGTATTTTATAACACGAACATTAGGAAATTACATAAATATTCAACTGCTGAAAACAACTACTTTTTTTTTTTTTTTTTTTTTTGGTCTGAAAAACAACTACTTTAAAAGGTTCCTATGATGTGATAGTGCATATTTTATCACTATATAATGCTAGAGGGTCATTAAGAAGTTATATGACATGAGAACCTTTTTATGATAGAAGACGAATCAATAAAAAGAATTCCATCACATCAAACTTGAATTACAGCTCGTCTCTTACAGGTAAATGAAAATTACAAATCAGAATACATTTAATATTAAAAAAAAAAATTGAAAGAACCCATCAGACTTGAAGTTGCTCAAGCTGGACAGCCTTTTGGCCTTCAGAGGGACAGTCTCCTCCAAGACAGCCCTCGAGATGATCAGACACGCAGGAGCCGTCGATGTTCTCGTGGTGGTGGGACTTGCAGACGAAGTAGATCATTGTCTGCACGACCAAATCGAACAGCCCCAGCATCGTCACCAACAACAAGCAGATCAGCCCAACCCCAATCCTGATTCCAATAGGAACCCTGATTCCATTAGGAACCAAGTCCAAGACCACAAGGAATTCAAACAGTGCCTGAACCAGCACGGAGCACACCAAGACACCAAGAAAACACCAAACCGACAGGCCCATCTTGCCCTTTATTAGTCCCTTGCTCTTTGCCATCGCCTTCCTTCCATACGCATCTTCAAGAACCGAGATCACGCTCGCCAATTGCCAAATCATGGTGATATAAACAAACCCAACGATGTACAAGATCAAGAGAATGACCGCCACGGCAATCCCAAGCGCAGGGCCAACCGAAAATTGCCTCACCATGACAAGCCATACGATCAGAAGCACTACAGCCACAACGTTGTACACAAAGAAGAGTGCGAAGCACCAGAAAAAAGTGACCATGAGCCTCTTCCACACTCTGGGCAGGATGCTCATGATCTTCTTGAAACTAATCTGCTTGGCAGCGCGAAAGCAGGCTACCGTATAGACAACAGCTGCGGTTGAAAGGAGAGAGAAGATGAAGAGGAAGATGAAGTAGCCGACCTGGACGAGGCAGAAAGCAACCGGCTCCTTCTTGAAGGAGAGGAGCTGCGAGACAAAGGGGTCGGCGAGGAAGATGACGCAGAAAGGGAGGATGAGAGCGAGCGTGATCTGGGCGAATATCTTCCTCCATTTGAGGATGATCTTGGAGGTCTCCCTGTAGATGCCGAGGAACCCTAGGACTTGCAGCTCGTTCTGGTCTCCGTCCATCGTCTCTTTCGCACAGAGAAATCAACAACGAGCGAAAAGACCGATGTTTAGAGCAACTGAGATATTTCTTGAAGCAGAACAAGCGAAGAGATTCAGAGACTCGGGTACTTATAAAGGGTCTTGAGAAGAACAGCCACCGAGTGAATTGACATAGGAAGATAGTGATGCCGTCAACAGGTAAGACTTTGAAATTTGAACGGGTCAAACCTTTTTCTTCATGCGATTTGTCGCCGCCATTATTGAATTTGCTCAAAGAAGAGGATAAGATTTTGGCTCCCTTTCTTTTCTCTTGGCTCGAAGGTGTCCAGGTTTCTGATTTAGCACGATTGTTGGCCGAAACGCGTGGACGGGTTTTGGCCTTTTCCTCGATTCGGGAGGCGGCCGTGGAAATTCAGCCCAGCCCAGCCCAGCCCAGCCCAGCCGAGGCAATTTTGGTCTCCGCGTCAAAGGGGTGCAATAACGTGGAAAGCGAGGGCGCTTGTTTGACCTGGCTAGGAAATTTCCTTGAGAAGCTCAAGTACATACATACGAAGCAGAGGCTTGTTTAAAATAATTGCATCAATGACGTTTCGTGTTAGTGCGTGTGATTCATACTCCCATCGACAAGAAAGCGCAAGAGGTCCCACTCCTCGGTGAGCAGGCAGTAGTCTAGGTGGCCCGCCCCGACGAGGTTGTAGAGGTATGTTTTTCATAGTTTGACCCGTATTTTATTAACAATTTAGGCTTTCTCTCATGAATAACTATTAAATATATATAATCTCTTTCTCTTATAATTAAGAGTCGGTAAAAAAGATATGAGAGGTGTTAATTATAATGCAATCATCTACTTGATGTAGTCATAATTTAAAGATGAATTAGGATGAACTTTGTATCTGAATTTCTCTTTCTCACTTTAACTCCCTATTTCATTGTGTTTGTGTGTTTAATCCTAACATTTCTAACAGGTGCCGAGTGTTATCGGCTACAATTTATTATTTCGTGTTTGGGTGTAGTTCATATTATTAATCAAGAAATCTAATTCCAAGCTCTGATACCAATTGTTGGAATATAATATACGGAAACGACAAAATTTTGCAATTTACGTCAACACAAAATCACTAGAAAATAAACGAGAAATAATAAGAACACTAGGAATTTACATGATTCGGTCTGAATATTGATATCTACGTTCACAGGGAGAGTCAACAGCAAATAATCCACTATAATCGAAGAATCAGAGTTTACAATCACTCACATGCTCAAGTATTTTTCATACCTAAATTTAACCCCAAACTTAAAATGTTTATAAATAAATAACTCACTTCAATATAAACTCACGATATAAAATTGCAGCGTATTCAAACTTAAAGTAAAACACTTTACACTTCTCTCTTCGTGCGTGGCTCTCTTCAGCTTGTCTTGCGGCTTCTACTGCGGCTTCTTCGTTCATATATCACTTGCAGAAAGAAAAGAAAACCTAGGCTGTATTGTGCCCAAAGTCAAAAGTTGGACCTTGGGCCCCACTTTTCTATCCTTCTTTAAAAGAGGGATTCGTACACTGCACCATGAAGAAGAAAACCTTCCCCTTTTTTCTTCCTTTTAACTTTTATCTCCCTAAAGATAAATAAATAATCAAATATATAACGTGCCCCTTTCTTTTTATAACGTGCCCCTTTCTTTTGCACGTATGAAAGAAAATCCTAAAGGAATTGCTTCTTCATCCAATTGCTAAACCGTTTAGAAATCTTTCTAGATAAAATTCGATTTAATAAATCGTTATCCAAATTCAAACTCGAGACATTAATTTAACACAATCATCAACTTTGATGTAGTCATAGTTTAAAGATGAATTAGGATGAACTTTGTATATGGATTTCTCTTTCTTACTTTAACTCCATATTTCATTGTGTTTGAGTGTTTAATCCTAACATTTCTAACAGGTGCTGAGTGTTATCGGCCACGATTTATTGTTTCATGTTAGAGTGTAGTTCATATTCTCTATCGATAGGAAGATAGAAGTATCACTCCCCGATGAGCAGGTGGGGGTCCGAGAGCCCCACCCCAATGGGTCATAAGGATAGGGTTTTTATAGTTTGGGTCATATGAAGGGTCAACCATGGGATCAATTCTTGTGTTTGTTGAGATGCAACATGAAAGCTTCTTGATGGATTCACCAAATAAGTGCTAGTTTCCTCAGCGATTCAAGTTGAAACCCTAGCTTTTGTTGAAGCTCTAAAATTTTCTCTCTCCAAAAGATATGAACTCGTTAAGACAGAGTCAGACAGTTAGGGTTTAGTTCAGACAATCAAATGCGCACATCAATGGGAAGTGAGAGTGCTTATCATGAAGGCCCGTGAGCTTCTGGGTCAATCTCCTAATTTAATTTTGGCCCACTGCAATAGAAAGGCAAATACTACCACACACCCAAAAAAAAAAAAAAAAAATTAATATTGTTGTTCTAGTGATTTTAATATTTATAATTTTTTTGTTCAACTATTACTATTCCAAAATATACTTTTATAGCAGTAACAATTTCAAATATACTCTTTCAATTTAATATTAGTTTTGCTCATAAAGATATTTAAATATGAGACCACCAATATTATGCTATTGTGACACGAATATCTAAAAAGCTATCAAATATAGTAATGTAAGTGAAAATTAAATCGGTAGTCATCTTAAAACCACCAAATTAGATTTTATAAAATATAAAATATAACTAGCTTTAAGTATTAATAGATATAAAATATATCAACAACCAACTGTTGGCAACAAAATTTGAACAAGAAAAGTTAGGTTATTTGAATATTTTTAACATGAAAACAAATCAACGGAATTCCATCTAGGCATTTTTAGTTAAAGAAGTATTGCGAATTTCTTTAAAAGTACAAATTAAATATTGCATTATCTCCTCAAGATACCAAAGAATTCTCTTTGCGATGCATTGTCACGATGATAATGTCCATCAACTCTTGTTAAAAAAGATAGACAACAAATAGTTACGGAATAGATTAAGGAAAATTTACATAAAAAGAAAGAAAACTGAAATATATGGAATTCGAAGATGATTCTGAAGAATCACCTCTAAATCTCTATAAACTGAGAGGAACAAATGGAAATCATTCTAATTCTAATCAAATAGCTTGCTCACCTTTCCCACACCAAGTCGATCACCTAAAGGTGAAGAATCTGACAAATGGAGGAAATTTATCATAATACTTAATAATATTCTTTTTACATGCTCGAAATATTACATGTACTCATATTTGATTCAATAAATTAATTTCAGTTTTAGGTCTCATGTTTTCTTTTAATCGGAGGATATAACTACATAATATGCTTTGGATTCATTTTAAGGAAAATTTCTCACGTAAACTCTAGTGGAGAATTCGACTGATGTGAATATTTATTTGGTTACAATTTCTGCATGTTATTACTCTTACTAAAATTCCTGTTAACCCGGCATCTAGAATCAAACATTATGACACGTGTTTCAGAATCGTACAACACATATGCATCTTGCTAAGCTTGAAGTAAAATACCTAATTTATATCAAGGTTCAACTCCACAAATAGTTTCATATTGATACCATATCTGAAAATTATTTTTTCCACCATGAGTGGAATTAGATAGAAAAGAACAGCACCAGTGAATTTCAGATGCAACAGATATCAAGGGAGGAAAAGCATGTGTTTTAGCAATAAACACAGGCAGGTACTGACAAGCGTGTCTTAAAAGATGCAACCCATCGACCTCTTGAACTCAAATCGCCTCTTTTTCTTCACATCGGGTATGAATCAAAAGGTGCTAATTAACCCCTCAAAATCAGAGAATAAAAAAGAATTAATGTACCCTGAAATTTCTACTTAGATGAGTCACTCGGAGTTAAATTTGCCCTCTCATCTTATCCTCGAAATTATGGAGATATTTTATAGATTCAGCATATCTATCTAAGTAGACTTTTTTCATCCTTTAAAAAACAAAAAGAAAAAAAAAATCCCTAATACAAACCATTTTCAACTCATGTGGCACCTTTTATTTATCAACATGTTCTGCTACTGATTAAAAAATGCATCATGCACATTGAGAAGCTACCGGTTCAGGTCAAGCCCCAGGCTGGGTGGCCCTCTTGCCACCATTAGTCAACTCTCTCTCTCTCTCTCTCTCTCTCTCTCTCTCTCTCTCTCTCTCTCTCAGGGTCCCTGCTTTTTCCTTGTCTGCCTCAGGATTGCAAAAGGGCTTATTCGAGTAACAGGGAAGTCGCATGGCCATAGATAGTTCTGAAGATGAATTTACATTTTTCAGGTACTTCCAAGTTTACTTTTGCAATAGGACCCTTTTGAGGATACCTTTATATTATGGGGAGGATGGGCTCAATTCAAATTCAGGTTGTATCAATATAGGTTGTTTTCGGATTCGAGACGATTGATTGGTAATCAAAAGACTCTTCCCAAGCTCGGTGGCATGAGCTTTTTAACCAAGTGGGGTTTTAAAGTTATTGCCTCCTTTCTCCGGTCTTAGACAACCAGCATAATGTAGAGGATTGAATTTGACCTAACATTGTTTTGAATGACACAAGTATCCCTTGGTTTATAGATCCACTCAACCAAAGAAGCAGTTTGAAGCTGATGTTTGACTGACCTTAGCCATAATTGTCTTCATTTTTTTACCACCTGACTTGTTAATAGAGACACCGTGGGTTAAAAAACCTAATGCGGGCATTGACCAATCTCCGGACCACTTTGGATTATAAGTTGTTCTAAGGGGAGGGGGAACTCCAACGTAGGACAAGAATTCCATATATTAGTGTCCCCTTCACTACACAACTTTTGTGATCATACACTGTTACCAATTATTCCATACCTCCCAAAAAGGGAAAAAGAAGAAAAAGAAATAAAAGAAAAAGGACACAACCTCTAGCTCTAAAGAGCTAATGTTATTGTGATTTATGCATACATACAAAAGGAGGAGAAGATGACAATCAAAATCCACCAATGTTTTATCGCCATGTCCAAAAGGTTGATCTTCCATTCTTTAGAGCTTCAGCACTATTGTGCCCACATGAATATAATGATCCTACCTACCCAGACGTAATCATAACATTTATTGGATGATTGATAAATGGTATGACTCAGCTTTATCTATCTCAAAAAAGAAAGATCTTTCCTAACAAGCCCCAACAACTTTTATGATAGAGTCAGCAAGATTCTCATTGATATGGGAAATAAAGCTTCAAGTGGCAAAAGATAAAGCCTTGCCATGTTTAGCATTAGTAGCATTTCCCAGCCCAACAGCATAAAATAAAATAAAATAAAATAAAATAAAATAAAAGGGCCAGTAATTTGAATTTATAGAGTTAATTAAAAGATCTTGCATCATCACTTGTAGTTTCTAATTTTTGCAATAATGAAGATAATTTACAAGTAGTTGATGATCGATCTTTCTATATTTAAAATGATTATAGGTCTCATTTTTTTTTTTTTATGATAATTGAGATTATATTACAAATGATCGACGTCTTCACATTTTGTTTCATGTTGTCTGTTTAATATTTTTTCATTATTTTTTCCGCACACGCAACGTTGCATTTCTTTGTTAGCTGTCGGAAGAGAAACACGGGCCCACAGTGGGTGGTCCAGCACCAGATGAAATTCTACAGAGAAGCCCAGTTTCATGCGTAATTCAAGTTTTAAACTTGAGAAAATAAGGAAGAAAAACGCAATTTGCTCAACAGTCATTCCGTCTGTTCTGTAGCTTCCTCATCTTTTTTTTTTTACACTTTCATGCACAAAGGCTAAAGAAGATGCGTGAGTCTCTGCTGCTGCATAGCAAAGGGTCCCACTGCTCACAACTTTTCTCCCTTTTATCTTTTTATTTTTTTTAGTTCTTATTTATTTAGAAAGGTAACTTATGCGATGCCAGTTTATATATTATAAGCTCCATAAGATTCTTGCTAATCAGTGTGATTACGCGTGGACAGAGTCAGAGGTGGTGAACCAACGTGTTGCGCCAGTTTGAAAAGCTGATCTTTGTGTCTGTTCATTTGACATTTTGGCCGGCGCTTTTGGCTTTTGTTTGATTCCTCTTCTATGAAGTGGTTTCTTTCTAACAACTTTATACAGAGTTACCATCAGGCCTATAGCATCTGTGGAATTTAAATAATTGATGAAATTAGAAGTCGCATCATTTCCTCTGGTTTAACTCTTTGTTTGCTTGTTTTCGTGTATATAAGCAGTGTTCATACATTTTCGCTTCAAATTTGAGTAGTCAAATTTGGCAGAAATGTCTGTGAAGTGGGTATTTTGGGAGTTTCGGTGAAATTAGTTTATGAACGTTTGTAAACTGGTTAGTATCCCGTCGTTAAAAAAAACTGGTTAGTATCCCTTTCCATGGCATTTCAAATGGACTTTCAGCTGAATTTTTCCTATGTGGCATTGCCATCTATCATTATCGACCACTCATAGACTAAGGCAATCACGGGTTTAACTGAAAGAATCGGGGGGTTTGTGGAAAATTTTCCCATTAAATTATTGGCCTTATTCTAATAGACGCAAGTCGAGAATAGCAAGAAAAAGTTAATCCTATGTAAGAAGATAGATATAAACTCCATATCTTAGACAAGTCAAAAATAGGAAGACTACGCAAATCCTGTGTAGAAGGATAGATATGGACTCCACGTGTTAGTTTTTTCTATGGTAGAACTATGTTGGAGATTGTCATTGCTTGAAATGCTTGCGATTGCAAAATCTTAATACATCTACATATTTTGCAAGGATAGGATCCAAATGATTGGCCCATCATAGAGCCTTTACCATCTTATGGAAGAGGAAGAGAGAGATTAGGAGGGAGGCACATAAGCCTCATCCATGGGAATGGCCTCACTGATGTTGTCATCACAGGTACCGATTCATTCTGCCATTCGTAAATGTTGCCAAATTCCAAAAGATATGCAAATTGAATGGACTTGGTTGAAGTATACCCTTCTTGGAGTGCCAATGAAGAGCTAATGGGATTTCACATTAATGTGATGTTGAAATACATTTTTGTCTTCCTTTAATAGCTTGTCTTTCCTAAAATTTGTTGTCTTCTATTATATCTTGTCTTCTTGTTGTAGCTGCAGCTTTCCCCCTATGGAATCCTTGAGTATGCGTTTGTTAGTCGACGAAATATCACTGCCTTTGCTTTGCTTGTCAAAGTTTCCAAGTTTGATTTTTTTTGTGAATTAGGGTGCGTTTGGTAACATTTCTGTTTAAAAATTATTCCATAGGACAAAAAGAGAAAAAAGTGTTTCTGTTCCAGAGAACAATTTTTGAATAAAAACGCGTTTGGTAAATTTGTTCCGGAAATAAAAAATGAACGAAACACGTTTGGTAAATTTGTGTTCTTTTTTGTTTCTTTTAATTTTTTAATATTTTTATTTTATTTTCTTTCTTTTCTCTTTTTACTTTTTTTTCTTCTTTTGGCAAGTCATCGACCTTGGCCATGGCCGGCGACCGGCGGCGAGGGCCGGCGGCCTCGCCCGGCCACGCGAGGCTCGTCGGGCCACCGCCCGGCCCGCCCGAGCCTCGCCGGTGGCCGGGCAAGCTCGAGCTTGCCGGATTTGGGCGAGCCCGATCTCGCCTAGCCATCGCCGGGGGCCGGCGACACTCCGGCGAGGTCGACGGCCCTCGACGACATCGCCGGCTCTCGACAGCAGTCGCCGGCCATGGCCAAGGCCGACAACTAGCCAAAGAAAAAAAAAAAGAAAAGAAGAAAAAGAGAGGAAAGAGAAAATTTGTTCTTAAAAATTGTTCAAGAAACAAGAAACACGTTTTTCTTGTTTCTTGTTTCTATTCCAAATGTGTTCACGGGAACAAAAAATATATTTTGAACAAAAATGCAAACTAACGTGTTTTGTTCTTTTTTTGTTCCCTTGAACAAAAAAACAGAAATGTTGTTCATAAATAGAAACAAAGAACATTAACAAACAGGCCCTTACTGGTCCAAAATGGTTTCGTAGGGAAAAGTGACATTCAACCCACTTAAACAAGTGAGAGTCTCTATTGTGTGCATCTAAAATTATTTCGGTGGTCCTAAAATAATTGCATCTACTTGATAAACCAAGTTTATCGACATTTAGTAGGATTGACTAGTTGACTATTAAGAGCGTGTTTGGTAACGTTTACAATTCAAAAATTGTTCCTAGGAACAGAAATAGTTTTTTCTGTTCTAGGGAACAATTTTTTAACAGAAGAATGCGTTGGTAACTACATAAAATTTCTGTTCCCAAAATAGAAAAAAGAACAAAAACACGTTTAATAAACTTATATAAATTTTTGTTTCTTCTAATTTTTTAATATTTCTATTTTATTTTCCTTTTTTCTTCTCTCTTTTTTTCTTTTTCTTTTTTTTTTTTCCTTTTTTTTTTCTCTTTGGCCGATCGCCGGCCATCACCATGGCCGGCAAATAGCTGAGCGATGTTCAACGAGCTTGCCGAAGGCAAGCCTAGCCAACGGCGATCTCACCAGGCCGAGGCGAGACCAAATTTGGTGAGGCCGAGCCTCACCCAGGTCGGCCTAGCCCCGGCGAGATCGCCGCTGGGCGAGCCTCGCCCAGCAAAGGCAAGGTTGGCCTCACCTGGCCTAGCGAGGCCCGGCCTCACACCAGGCGGGGAGCCGAGCCTCGCCATGGCCGTGTGAACCTCGGCCTCGCCTAGGCTGGGTAAGGCCAACCTTGCCTAGCCATCGACGAGGCTTAGTCTCACTAGGCCACCGCCAGGTGTCGCCATCTTGGAGGTGGCCTGGCAAGGCCAAGCCTCACTAGTGGCTGGGCGAGCTCGGCCTTGCCCAGCTCAGGCGAGGCCGAGCCTCACGCGGCCACAACGAAGCTCAGGCCGACAAGTCTCCCCATCACTCAGCCTCTCCGGGGGCCGGCGACCTCGTCTAGCCGATCGTCAACGCCAGCCATGGCCAAGGCCGGTGACCGGCAAAAGGAAGAAGAAGAAAATAAGAAGAAAAGAAAGAGAAAAATGAGAAAAAAAAAAGTGTTTTCCGGAAGTGTTCGAGAACAAGAAATAAATTTTTCTACTTCTTGTTTCTATTTCAAATCTGTTCTCTGGAACAAAAGTGTAAACAAACGCGTTTTTATTCCTTTTTATTCCCAGAACAAAAATTTGTGTTCCGAGGAACAGAAATAATTTTAAACAAACACACCCTAAAAGACAGAATAGGTAAGAGTATTGATGCTGCACAAGTCTAAGCAATAATGGAGGATTCTGTGTATCTTTTAAGAATAGCCATGTAGTTGAAGAGTCAATGCATGAAGTATTGATATAACTTGTGTTCCAGATGCAATGTAGGCTTAAGATGATAAGACCAAACTGTTGAACAGGAAACAATGTGACAATAGACGGTCGGGGAAGATGTGGTGGGAACCATGGTAAAACAGAACGTTGGAGCACACACGAGGCCATTTGGTCGAACTCATGAACTCACATAACGTTCTCATCTCAAATCTTACCTTCAGAAATTCACCCTTTTGGACGATTCATCCCGTTTACTGCAGGTTTGGCAATTGCTTTCTTATGCTGGTTCGTGGATTCTGCATTAATCTCTTGAAAAGTAGCTCTATCGTGAAACCGAGTGAATGCTTTTGATGTTTTCAACACAAGTTCCGCAGGAAAATTGTCCAAAAAGTCCTAAACCTATTACACTTTTGCCAATTCAGTCCTAAATCTTTTAACTTTGCCAATTGAATTCTAAATATTTTCACTTCTTGCCGATTCAGTCCATCCAGCCAATTTTGGTCGGAAAATGCTGACATGGACGCCGGCGGTGCCACGTAGGACTCTTGGTGCTAACGTGGACAATTTTTAA
Organism: Eucalyptus grandis; assembly: GCF_016545825.1. Lineage (NCBI taxonomy): Eukaryota > Viridiplantae > Streptophyta > Magnoliopsida > Myrtales > Myrtaceae > Eucalyptus > Eucalyptus grandis. Next base: position 3,721,739 of record NC_052620.1, read on the forward strand.
TAATATTTTAATTTTTATTGAATTTTATTGAATTTTTTAATTTTTATTTTATTTTTAAATTTTTTTCTGTTTTCCCCTTTTTTTTCTTTTTCTTTTTTGGCTTTTTCCTTGGCTTTTCGGTGGCCGGCCACCGACCACAATCGGTCTTGGCCTCACCCGCCATAGGCAAGGCCCGGCCGGGCGAGGAGGAGCACCGGTGAAGGGAGCCCTCGCCTAGGCGCAGCCCAACAAGGGTCACCTGGGCAAGGCCGACCCTCCCCCAGGCCAGAGCGGCCTCATCGGGCATCAACCGAGCGAGGCCGCCCGGCCCCAACGCAGGGCTCCCCTCGCCAGATTTGGTGAGGGAGCCCTCGTTAGGCTCGCCCCGCCCGGGCGAGTGTCGGCCTCGCCCGCACCAAACGGCAAGGCTGGCCCTTGCCGGGTCGAGCGAGCGTCGGCTTGTGACCGGTGGCCGGCTGTTGCTCACCTAGCCAAGGGCGACACCGACGCTCGCTTGGGCAAGGGCTCCCTCGCCAAATCTAGCGATGTCGGAGTTCACCGGGGCCAAGGCAACCTCGCCCAGCGTCGCCGTCACCAGGCCAATGCCAGGCGAGGCCGCCCGGCTTGCAGAGGAGGGTCGACCTCACCCGGGCGACCCTTGCCAAGCTGCGCCTAGGCGAGGGCTCCCCTCGCTGGTGCTCCTCCTCACCCGGCCGAGCCTCGCCTATGGCGGGCGAGGCCAGCCAGCCAACTATGGCCGGTGGCCGGCCGCCGCCTATGGCCGTTGGCCGACCACTGGAAAAGGCCAAGTCAGCATTTAGCCAAAAAAAAAAGAGGAAAAAATAAAAAAAATATTAAAAAATATTAAAAAATTATTAAAAATTGTCCACGTCAGCGCCGCATTCCTATGCAGCACTGCCCGGCATCCACGTTAGCATTTTCCGGCCAAAATTGGCCGGATGGACTGAATCGACAAGAAAGTTAAAAGGTTTAGAACTCAATTGGCAAAGTTAAAAGGTTTATGACTGAATTAACAAAAGTGCAATAAGTTTAGGACTTTTTGAACAATTTTCCCAAGTTCCGCACAAACATTCTCATCTACCCATGTTTCAAACGAGTGTTTGATGAATATTTCACAAGGGAATTGTACGACACCATTTCCACGCTTTTTTGGGCCAATTATTCCGTTGCTTAATTGCAGAATACTTTTTTTTTTTTTGGGTGTGGTTCAGTAACGTTGTTATAAAAGACATGACGAGGGGTAGGTCTTCCATCTTCAAGGTAAGATTTGCCTCCTCCCATTGTCGAATGATGATTACCCCTCTACCGACGAGTAGCTTTCCCCATTTACACGACTGAGAAATTTTCCCCAAAATGAAAAACCTAAAAAACCCAATCGAAACCAGATGGCTCATTCCAAAAAACCCCATTAATCCCACCCACGACAAAACCCTAATGCCCATCCATTTCTGATAGGTTGTGCTTGTTCATCGCAATCCACAGATTAACGTTCCATTTCACCCGACATACACGAAAACCCTTAGTGAGCTCCCTTCAATCGGTCTATTCTAATGATGACCCTCCTGCTGGTTCCAAAGTGTAAACGCCAGCTATTGCGACAAACCTGAGATTCTCATCCTGGTAAAAAAGAAATGGCAAGTCAGCTTGAGGAAGAAAGGCGTGTAGCTGCCTGTGCGAAGTCTCGGTGAGTTATGGTCTGAGGTTGATGTAGTGGATATAAGAAGCGCTGTCTCGGAAAGAAAAACGATAGAATGCCGTAAAACGGTGTTCGGGAAATTGTATTCAAGGCCGAATGTGAATTTTACAGCTTTTGTGAATACAATGAAAAGAGTTTGGAGGGTAGAAAATGTTACCTCGCACTCAGCTGCAACCAGGTTACTTCTCCTTTGCTTTCCATCGGGAATCTAAAAACAGAGGGTATTAGATACTGGACCGTGGTGCTTCTCCGGTAATTTACTTATACTACAACAATGTGACCCCGATACTCCCGAGATGTGCTATGAATTCACTCACCGTGCTCGGGGTTAATCTCTCTACGGCCTCCCTTTTGGGAGGGTTACTAATGAAATCACCAGGGACATAGCTTCTAAAATAGGGGAAGTACTTGAAGTGAAGATAGAAGCAAAAGGTAACAGTGATTACAAGATTGGAAAGGCGAAGGTGAAACCGAATCTGGAAAATCCACGAAAACAGGAGTCATTGTTAATCCGGAGAGGGAGAAATTATGGGTAGAGTTTAAATATGAGCGACTCCCACATTATTGCTACTCATGTGGTAAAATTGAACATTATGCCACCTACTATAAAGAAATACCTTATGAGAAATCAAGGCTGGCAGAAGACTTATCGGGAAAATTTGGAAATTGGCTCCGAGCGGATGTAAATGAACTCAGCCCTTATGGTAAGATTTTCTATGGAAAACATGAGGCAATCCTAGAAGAAACTGAGATAGTGCCAGAAACTCCTATTCAATCGCTTCCTGCTAATGACAAACGGCAGCCAAATCAGAATTTGAACACCAGTTGGGAACAGCTGGATGCAAACCAACCCACCCAAGAGGAGAACAGCATGCCAACAGAGCATTCAACACTACAAATTTTGGGAGAGAAAAGCCCACAAAAGAGAGGAAGCTGTTGCATTGATGAAGAATTAGCTATAGTTCTTTATGAGGAGCAAAAAAAGGAAGCGGAAGTCGATATGATAGAGATCTCAGCAAAAGGAAAAGGGCTGATGAGGAATAAATCCAAAGGCACCAAACAACCCACAGTCAAAAAAGGCAAGCGGTTCTGTCCATATGGTGCGCAAAGCTCAAAACTAGCAGATATAGAAAATATACAGCTGGTAGATACCCCAATCAACGTGGTGGAGAAGTCCCGTCGGTGGGCTCGGTGGCTAGCCCTAATAAGCCACCAAACAGACCATGAAACTGCGAGTTGGAATTGTCGGGGTTGGGCACACACTGACAATTCAGGGCCTTGTGAGTCCTTGTGACTCAGAACGGCCCATTGATATTATATTTCTAATGGAGACAAAAATCAGGAGCAGAAAGTGCATCGAATAAGGAGGAGGTTGAAATTTCAGAATAGTTTCTTGGTGAATCCAGAAGGAATCGCAGGGGGTTTGGCCATTTTCTGGGATGATCAAGTAGTACTAACAATTGACTCATTCTCAAACCATCATATAAATGCACAATGCCAACTCAACGAGAACAGACAGCTAATGCAAGTGACCTTTATAGACGCTCCAAATGACTTCCAAGAAAGAGTGCAGCTATGGGAGGTTATTCATAGAGAAAGCAGAAATCATCATCTACCTTAGCTTTGCATGGGGGATTTCAACGAAATTTTGTATCAATGGGAAAAAGTGGGCAGAAAACGAGCTGAAAATTACTGGTTAACAGCCTTCAGGGAGTTCCTCAGCCAATGCGCCTTAATGGATTTGGAATCCAAGGGATGTGCATTTACCTGGACAAATAATCGGGAAGGAGATCAATTAGTGAAAGAGCGACTAGACAGGGGATTATGCAATCTTGATTGGCGAATAGCTTATCCTAATCTGAGTGCATAGCACTACCAGCAATAGGGTCCGAGCTATTACATTATCTCTAAACTCGCAGAAAGAACGAAAGGGGAGGAGCTTTCGATATGAAGCATTCTGGTCTGATGATGAGGAGTGTGTGCAGTTAGTAAAGCAAGTATGGGCTGAAAATGAACAACAAAGTTATAATATAGTGGAAAAGCTAACGACGGTGGCCAAACAGTTGGCAAAGTGGAGTAAAAACAGATTTCATAACGCAAAGAAGAGAATTGAGGAGCTTAAAAATGAATTGCAAAGGCTGACCAATGGACATGCAGTGTTTACAGAAAGGGAGCAAGCTAAGCGGATAAAGCAGGAAATTGAAAAGCTCTGGTTGCAGGAGGAAATGTATTGGGGCATGCGCTCAAGAATTAACTGGTTGAAATGGGGAGATAGAAATACCAAGTTTTTCCATGCAACTACTATCCAAAGAAGAAATAGAAATAAAATTACCTTGCTGCAAAACGCAGCAGAGAATGGGTGAAAGAGGAGCAGCCATTGAAGGACATGACGGAAGCTTTCTTCAAAAATCTTTACTTGTCAGCGGGGGCTCGCCATTTTCAGCCTATCATTCAACAAATACCAACCACAATTGATGAAATGATGAACCAGAGGCTAGTAAAATCTGTGACAATGGAGGAAATTACTGAAGCCATGCAACAATTAAGAGCTAATAAAGCCCCTGGCCCAGATGGGCTCAATGGGCTGTTTTACCGAAATCACTGGCCAGACATAAGTCGGACAATTCAGAATTTTTTTGAAACAGGACACTTGAATCCTAGCCTAAACAGAGGGCTTCGGCAAGGTGACCCACTCTCCCCTTATCTATTCATTTTAGTGGCCAACGTCCTATCTCATCTAATGAAACAAGCGATTTGCCGAATGGTACTCTTCGAGGAATAAAACTAAACAGAAGATGCCCTACTTTATCACACTTACTCTTCGCGGATGATTCCATTTTCTTTCTTCATGGCACTGTATTGGAATGTCAGAATTTGGCAGGTATCCTACATCAATATTGTTTTGCAACAGGACATGCTATTAATCTTAACAAATCAGGTATCTATTTCAGCAAGAGTTGCCCAATGAACCTGAGGAAAAATATGGCTGAAGAGCTAAGAGTCTCAGAAATAAACAAAACAGGGAAGTACTTAGGTATTCCCTCGGATTGGAAAGTTTCAAAAAAAGACATCTTTGCATGGATTCTTGCCAGAGTAAACAAGAAGTTATAAAGTTGGAAGGATAATCTGCTGTCTAAATCAGGAAAGGAGATCCTAATCAAATCAGTGGTGCAAGCCATTCCTCAATACGCTATGTCCATTTTCAAAATCCTAGTGTCGATATGTAAAGCTATCGAAAGGAAGATTGCAAATTTCTGGTGGCGGAATGGAACCAAAGCTGCTGGAAAACACTGGAAAAAGTGGGACAACTTAAAACTCAGCAAGGAGGAAGGTGGCCTCGGTTTTAAAGACCTCCTAGATTTTAACAAGGCGATGCTAGGGAAGCAAGCATGGCGAATATCTCAGTAACCTTCCTCCATTCTAAGCCAACTAATGAAGGGCCTCTATTATCCACAATGCGACTTTTGGAAAGCAGGAAAAGGGTCCCGGCCTTCGTGGGGGTGGAATAGTATCATTTTGGGGAGAGACTCTATAGCTGCTCAAATTATGTGGAACGTTGGCAACGGACAGCTTATTTCGGTGAGAAACGATAAATGGTTAAAAATCGGACCAATTGGCGGGCCAGCTACAAGATATGAGCCAGAGAAAGTGGGAGCTCTCATAGACCAAAAGGAAGGAAAATGGAACGAGGAGTTGATAAGGCTATTGTTCGATGACCAACGAGTTCAGGAAATCCTTGAAACCCCAATAGGATCACCTAATTCAACGGATAAAATGGTGTGGACAAAGAACAGAACAGGGATTTATTCGGTTAAAAGCGGATATCTTTTTATCAGAAATCAAGCAGCACATCAGGTATACACAACAGCATCTTCCTCTCACCAAGCAAAACCAGACCTCTGGAAATGTATTTGGAAATCTAAAACTCTACCCAGAGCAAAACAGTTCTTATGGAATGCTTGCCACAATGCACTATCTACAGTGGAAAACTTGCACAGACGGAGAATTGTACCTGATCCGCTATGCCCAATTTGCAAAAACGAAGCCGAGTCCACCGAGCATGCCTTTTTTGCTCTGTCCTTGGACAGTCAAGATATGGCGAGATAACCCCCTGCACATTCACATATCGAGACTCGGGTTAACAAGACTCGACGAATGGCTCTATTCACAAATAGAAAATCCGATCAGTGCGCAAAAGTTCGACCTAATCGCCACTACTATGTGGTGTATTTGGAAAGACCGAAACCGGTTCATTTTCGAGCACCACCCTCTGTATCCACACCAGACCCTGTCCAAAGCAATAGCCTTATATGAAAACTACACAACATACAACAAAAAAAGCCACGAAACGACGCAGCTCAAAGACACCCACAAGCAAAGATGGCAACCGCCGAACAAGGATGCCCTAAGCATTAACATAGACGCGTCCTTCATCAGTGAGGAAATCACAGAACCAGACCGAGGGGAGAGTAGAAGCGGCCGAAACTAGATCCATACCAGATCTGGAGGAAAACAGGGGCGCGTCTCATGTATGTGATGCCGGCAATGAGGGATCTGCATAAGATATGGAGGAGACCCAAGTGGAGAGAACGACTATACACTGCGGGGAACAGAGAGGTGCGGCCGTGAACAGGGGTGCACGTGGAGAGGCAGTGAACAGAGGTGCTCATCGCGTGGATCGACGAGGCGAGGCCGCGAACAGGGGCGCGAGAGGCGAGGCCTTGTACGGAGACGAAAGAGACTTCTCTACTTCCCGGACGGACGGCTATATGCACGAACAGGAGGAGATCAGAGACGCAGAACCCTCATCCAATCGAACAACCTCGCTTCAGGGTGAGCTCAAAGGAGAGGCCACGAACAGGAACGCAAGAACAAAGGTCGCGAATAGAGGAGCCATCGCCTGTCTCTGTCGCGACTCTTGTGGCCGCCTGGTTGCTGGATTCTCCAAAGTCGTCGATGTCTCCTCAGCCGAACACGCTGAAGCCCTTGCCCTTTTGGAAACCCTAGCTTTCCTTTCCCCCGAAGCTCATAGAACCCTCCAAGTACATTCTGACAGCTTGTTACTCGTGCAAGCAGTTCACGAACAGTTAGAACCAACGTGGGAAGTCGCAGGAGTGGTGGACCGGATCCGAGAAAAGCTAAAACAATTTTCGGGCCTAACTTTGGCCCACTGCAGCAGGGAGTCCAATAGGCCTGCAGACTGGACAGCAAGAGCACAAAGAAAGAACTACCTCCCTCGAAACTGGGTAACCAACCCCCCAAGTGCTTTAGTTGATTTACTATGTGCCGATGTTTCTGATGTTGTTGACACCTAAATTTTTTAGGTCAATTTTTGCTAAATAAAAATAATAAAAAAAAAAAAAAACACACATGGCATATAGTTTAGAAACATTTTATTTTCATTTTTGTTTTATTTTAGGCTGCCGGTGAATGGAAGATTTTTCACATATTCCGTTCAAGCTTTTCATATTTTTAAGTAATATACACTAGGGGTGTATTTCGTGCAAAAATGGAATTTTTTTGGAAAGAATATGCGAGGAATACAAAAGGGAATATTGCACGGAGTATGTATGCTTCAACGACATATTTAGAGGTATCGTGCGCAAGCAAAAAAGGAAAAATATATGTCGTGAGGATACATTTTTTGGGCCTATAAAATACACCGAGGAAAAAGTAAAAGGGGGGTTCTTTTCCGTTGGGTAAAAAAGAACACAGAAAGCAAAAAGGTCAAAAGTGAGTGACGTGAGAGAGAGAAAAAGTAAAAAAAGAAGGGCGAAACCCTAATCAGGGGACTGTTCATCTTCCCGAGGGTCCTCGACCCGCCCGGGCGCCGCACCAGCGCTGCATCTCTGTCCGCGAGCCCGGCACGCGAAGCTTGCGTCCCCCTTGACGTTCCGCCGCCGCATCTCCGTCCGCAAACCCCGGTGCCTCGGCTCGCACCCGCTATCGCCGATTTGCCGCATCAACCTCAATCTGCCGCACCGGAGTTGCTCCCTGACGTTGTTGCTCTAGATCGGCCCGCCTCTGCTCAGATCCGCCTCGCCGGAACGCGTCGAAGCCCCTGCTCCGCCCGCGATGCCGCTGTCGGTCTCGCAGGCCGCCCGACGCCACCCCGACGCCGCCTTCGCTCTGCCCGTGCTTCGCCCGCATCACCTCGTTTCCGCCGATCCTTGCCGCTCGGAGTCCCGACGCCACAGTCCGGGTGCCCCGCAGACCCCCACGCCGAGCGGCCACAGATTTATTTTTCTTTTTCTTTTTCAGAAAAAAAAAAAAAAAAAAAAGAGAAAAGCAAAAAAAAATTTAGGTATTTTCTTTATCTTATTTTTGTTTTATTATTTTTGCTATTTTATTTTATCTTTTTAGTGTAATTATTCCTTTAATGTGAAATTGAAATCCATGGTATGAAATTGCCTTGAAATTAGTGATTGTCAGTCCGATTTTCAAGCTCGAAATCCGACTCGCAATTACTTTAAAAAATTGCCAATCCGATCTCCCGCTCGAGATCCGATTCGTGATTTATGTGAAATTGGCCAACCCGATCTCATGCTCGAGATATGGTTCGTCAATTTGGGTATCAATATGGCTTGATTTGCTATGGTGTTACTTAAATTACTTTTCTTTAAAAAAAATCAAAAAATGTAGTTTTAGGGTTTGCATGTTCATAATAGGAATTTTATTTCGAATTTTCAAAAATAAAAAAAATCAAATCAATTAATTTAGGTTGCTAGTTCTTTTTTAATTTGGATTGCACGTTTAATTATTTGGCAATTATTAATTTCGAAATTTAAAAAAAAGGGAAAAAATGAAAAACACAAAAAAAAAAAAGTCATTATGCATATGTCATGTAGAATTAGGGTATTCTTTGCACGTCATTGCATGTTGAGATTGCATGTTATAGGTTTAGATAATTTCTCCTAAATAGATTGCATGCTTATTAGGAAAATAAAAATCATGTGCACGTCATATAGAATTAGTTTCATACAATGCACGTCATTTAGTGATTTTTGTTAAATGCATTTAATTAGAAATTGCCCGTCATTAGAATTAAGTTATTAGATTAATTTAGATTGTATATTTAAGTGTTGCATTTCTTTAATTTTGAATCTCATGGAAAATACAAAAAATTATTTTTTAGAATAAATCCATCTCATGCTTCAGGATAGACTACATGCTTATTTATGTCATATCGCTTAGGTCATATAGCTAAGTCATGTTGCCATGTCATATCGTTTCATGTTAAATTAGTGACATGCATTGCATAAAGCATGATTCTCATTAATTAAGTGAAAACAAAAAAAAGGAAATTGCATGTTAATTAGAAATCATATCTAGGGTTGTTAATGTGAATTCTGATCTAACAACGCAAATGCTTTCGTTGCTATGAGGTAAGTCCTGCAATTTATTCATTTGCTTTATTGAGTGTTAAATTGGTGGTTTGCACACCTGCATGGTCACCTCACATGTTAGAATTTAAAATCAATTCAAGTTGCCTGCAAAAAACATTTTTGAAATTAAAAGAATGGTACCGAAAGGGCATTAGAGAAATCTAGTGTAATCAAGTCCCCGTACCCATAATCTCTGGTTCGTAGAAGTGAAGTAAATCTCCCATTACTTTACTTGGGTTTCTAATCGACCCACAAAAAATAGATTAGTGGCGACTCCTAATTAAAAATCAATTGCATGTTAAAAAAAACTTGAACCTAAAGTCGCGAATTGGTATGGGCTTGGGAGAGCCCGAATTAAGTCTAGGCTTAACAATCCATTAGCCAAACCCTAGGTGGTCCACACCCGAAAAAATTGGTCGTGACAGCTTGGCGACTCCACTGGGGACTTGTGTTAAAACACTTAGTGGACTTAGGCCAATTTTATAGTTTGAAAAATGTTTTTGTTTGGCAGCAATGATTCCAGGTACGTCCCTAACATTTAAGGTGTTAAATGTTTTTGCAGATGGGGAGATATAAGGGGAGTAGTCTTTGCTAACCCTTGTCTTGCGAGGTTGGAGTTGGGGATGAATGTTTTAAATTCAAGCTATTGAAGTGTTGTTTGATTTAAATTGTTGTGCATGCCCCGCATCTAGCACTACACTATTGCACACATAACTGCCCGCCGGACTCCGGGGCCGCATAGGATCATTTAGGATGGTGTTGAGATGGATACCACTCCGACCGCATGCTCGCGGTATGAGACGCCCATCTCAATCCCGAAGTTTCTTTCATGGTGTCAAGAGTACCCACCTCGGTCCGCATGCTCGCGACCCGGGTCGGCTCTTTGACTAAGCCAGAGTCATGAGGACCCGACATAGTCCACAAGCTCATGGCTAGTCTGATCATCCTTGTGGCTCCACCTTGATAAGCCTTATAGATTAGAAATCGAGCCACTTACCATGCGTATGTCTATGTGATTGCCCATCATTGGTAAAGTAAGTTCTCTAAATTTTTTGCCTTTGCAATTTACTTACTTTATCGCATTATTTTGTCGGTCCATGGCATTAGGATTGTCCTGAGTCTTGATCAATATACAATGGGGACACCGGACATTCGAATTATTTTCCCTCCAAGGGAAGAGCTTAGCACTTGGTGGGACAAGTTAGATCAAGATGGCCGTCAGTTTGTAGAGTCACATATTGGTCAATTGCTTCCACTGCTGCGTATCAACATCCATGTCGCCTCGTCCAAGCACTCGCCTTGTTGGTGCCCCGAGACTTCTACCTTTATCTTCGGGTAAGCATGAGCTCACTCCCACCTTGGAAGAGTATAGCATTGCCATAGGAAAATCCTTGAAAGCTGAATTGATTAATCCGCCTATCGGAATAGATCCTGTTATAACCTTATCTGATTTTCTGAGAATTAAGGAAGACGATTTAAGAAAGGTTTTAAAAGCTAACCGCAATGCATGTCCTTTATCTTTTTTGAAACAATGTTTTGAGAAAGGCACTTCATCTCAAATGCGAAGGGTTTTCCTTTTAGCTTTCTTTGGGTTTATAGTTTTCCCTTACCGCAAGAATGCTATTAACCCTTTGATCGCTCAATTAGTTAAACAAGTGTTGGAAGGAAAGAATTTTGTAAACACTGTTCTAACTTAAACTTTCATGTCCCTCACTCGGTTTAAAGGAGGCGGTGATAAGACTTTCCATTCCTCTCCTGAACTTTTGCAAATTTGGTTTCTTTCACATATAAAAGGGTTTGGTGGTCTAATGACTATACATGATGTTAGTAATTCCAATCACCCTATTATGAGATTTGAGAACAACCAAAAACATGCACCGGATTATCATTATTCTAGGTGGCTAGCTTTCATGAAAAAACCAACTTCCAAGGATTTCCTATGGCATGCTAAATGGTTCCAAGTTCGGGTAGCGAGGCTCTCATGTGGAGGAGTTGGCCCAATCCCTTTATTGGGATTCACCGGAGCATTGGAGTACTATCCGACTAGGGTGACTCGTCAATATCAAGTCGTGCAAGAGCTTCCCCTGGCGTTACAGGTAGAGCCACTCCAAGTCAGTTTTGTCGATGGAAGCCGAGGCCATGAAGATTCCACTCTCACTATCAAATCGATGTGGGACATGTGCCATCAACGAAAGCTTAAATGGCCCGAGGAGGAGTTGAAAGGCAAGGAAAGGAAGTACTATGCCTCGATTAAGTATATCCAACAACACAAGATTCCCGAGAGCTGCTTCCGAAGATACCGGAGGCGCCGTTGAAGATCACCAATCAAGGCGAGAATAAACGCCTCAAAAGAGTTGCTGAAAAAGCTCAAGAGGAGAATAAACGATTGCGCCAAATGGTGTCCCGAATGTATATTGATCAAGCCAAATGAAGTGCTTGAATCAATCTTGCTATTTTCATTTTTAGATTAATGTTTAGGAAGTTGGGGTCATTTACTTTCCTAGTTCGTTTGTTTAGGACATATCGAATTTCTAGGCTTGTCAAAAGCTCCATTGATGAATAAAATTTCTAGAGTATTGCCATGGATCGGCGTATTTTCATATGAGATACTTATTTGTGTTCATTTCTTAATTTTTAGATGATAACGGATCCTCCACGCTCTCCCATTATCACGCGATTAAGAGCAAGAATGGCCGAACAAACCGAAGTGCGTGATCGTGTCTCTGCTATGGAAGGCCAACTCCAACAGTTAGCTGCCTCTATAGAGCTTATAACAGCTCAACTTCAATCCCTCCAAGTGAATCCGGCTCCTGTACCTACTTTCCCTGAGACAGCCATCCCGAAGCCGGCAAACAAGACCCAAATGGGTGAGGATGACATGCCCGGGCTGGAGGATGATCCATTCCCGATCAATGTGGAAAAGGCTAAGCTTGTCAACATCCCTAAGACGGAGCAAGATGAACGCTTTGCGAATTGGAAGAAAAGTTGAAACAACCCAGAGTCTGAGTTCACTCCCAGATTCGACTTGTCCGTGTACGAGAAAGTCAGGATGCCAAAGAAGTTCAAAATGCCGGATTTTGAGAAATACGATGGTACTTCTTGCCCAAAAGCTCATCTTCAGATGTACCATGTGCGTATGGCTCAATATGTCAAAAATGAGCCCCTCATGATCCAATCATTTCATGCGAGTTTGGTAGGCTGCCACCGAACCGGTATGTCATGAAGAATGTCAACCTTCTTGACACTTGGAATGAAGTGGCCGACGCATTTCTCAAGCGTATAAGTTCAACATGGACATTGCACCTTCCCGAGAAGATCTTGAGAGGATGGAGAAAAAGAAGAGTGAGTCGTTCAAAGAGTATGCTATGAGATGGCGAAATCTAGCAGCTCAAATCACCCCCGAGCTTACTGACAAGGAGCTGATGAAGTTATTTATCAAAACTCTCCCATCTGAGTTCCGTATCCGGATGGCCAGCACGTACGTTGAAAACTTCAATCAGCTTATTCCCGTGGGGGAACAAATCGAGATGGGGATAAGGGAATGATGGTTTACTGAACCATCGAGTAGAAGATTCTCTGCCAAAAAGGAGAAGGAGGCTGCCGTAGACGTGAATGTGGCTTATGGCCAAGAAAGTACCAATCGCACCCCGGCTATCCCGACGAATCAAAGGCAACAACAAACTGCCAGCCGTCAACCATTCGCCCAAGCAAGAAGGCAATTCACGCCTCTCCCTGGATCTCCATCCCAAGTGTTGGCTATCCTAAGAAAGAAAGGTTTGCTTACTAACGAACCAAAGCGTCCTAATCGTGAGAGCATCCGAGGCTATGACCCAATGAAGAAGTGTGATTACCATAACGGTGAATTGGGACATTCAACCGATGAATGTTTCACCTTGAAGCACAAGATCCAAAACCTCTGGACACAAAAGCCTTCTTATTTCAAGCGCTCGACCGAATGTCCAAAAGAATTCGCTGCCAAAGCATGAAGGTACGGTCAATGCAATCTTGGAGCCTGAAGTCAGTCGGATCAAGAACTCAAAAGTACACGTAGCAGATGCTTACAACGGGCTAGTAAGAGCTAGATATTATCCAGATCACGAGGATGTTCCTCTATCACTGATGAAGGAAAGAGTCACCAGGATGGTGGATGATGGAATCATCGTTTATGCTGACCATAACTGCATAGTTTCCACTATTTCCCCCATCATTATTGATTGGGAGGAGGAACAAGCGGCGCTCAATGCTGATAAGGAGGAAGTTGATCCTTCACTCGTGGACATGCCCCCACTTGAAGATGCATCCAACGATGAGATAGTGATTGAAATGCCTCAACCGTATGAATATGTCAACAATAAGGCGGTCCCTTGGTCTTATGATCTAGATGTTGACCTCGTTACAAGGTGCAGTCGGACTTATTCTCGGGCCAATGTTCAACCCGCAAAACCTGTCACCGATGAAGAGGCTAAGGAGTTTCGGCCGTGATCAAAGCAAGCGAGTACAAGGTGGTCGAACGAGTTACGAAAGATGCCCGCCGGATTTCTTTGCTTGAACTCCGCTTACATCCCTGTGCATCAAAAGTCCCTAATGAAGGTGTTAAGTGAAATTCGTGTACCTGAAACGGTCGAGGCAGACAAGCTGGAAGACTTTGTGGGATCGATCATTCTTAAGGACATGATTGCCTTTTCTGATGAGGAATTCCCTCTCGAGGGTAGGGGGCATAACAAGGCACTCTATGTATACTCGTCAAGTATAAGGCTTCTCATGTGTCTCGAGTACTCATTGATAATAGGTCCGCCCTAAACATATGTCCACCGGCTACTCTTCATCGCCTTAAGGTGGACCCGTCCAGGATACATGCTTTGCAAAGACTTCGTCCGAGCTTTTGATGGTACAAAGAAGGAGGTGCTTGGGGAGATTCACCTCGATGTGCAAATAGGGCCGGTGGTTTTCAATGTTCCTTCCGGGTAATGGATATCCCTACCGCTTTTAATTTCCTGCCGGGTCGTCCCCGGATTCATACTGGCTGGGCGGTACCATCAAGTCTACATCAAGCTGTGAAATTCGTAATCAAAGGAAGCTAGTCACCGTCTACATGGCGAAGAAGATCACCGAATTTATCATGAGACAGCTATCCCCTATGTAGAGCCAGACTTTGAGTTCGAATCGAGCTACCACTCATTTGAGTTGGTATCCACTATTCATGCTTCTCGAGACTCACCACCACCAACTCCTGAAGTTTCAAATGCTACTCTAATGGTGGGAAGGATGATGGTTGAGAATGGTTTTATTCCTGGTAATGGCCTTGGAAGAAATGGTCGGGATTCAAACCCCATTGAAGCCCCTCATAGGTCCGTCCGGGATTAGGGTACCATGGAAGAGGTGGGGAAAGTTCGGAGGACGAAGACGGGAAAGGCGGAACCCGCCACTGATCACGCGGCGAGGAAGGCAAAACCCCATTACTCCCGAACATTCGCGAGACATTCCCTGGTCCTCCAATGATGATGCGGGATGACAGAAATAATGGACACCCAGGGCAGCCAAGCGGAAAATTTGATTATCGGTGAAGTATTCAGCTCCTCCCGGTTTCTACATTGATCCCGCGACATTGTCCCAGATGGATGGGGTGGCATGGATGATCCGACACCCCCGGAGACGAAAAACCCCGAAGATGCATTGGAAGGAATCTCTAGTCTCTTCGATGATGTCTTCATAGGGGCCATTGATGAAGGACCTCAGGAAAAGATGGGCTCTAGCCCACAAGAGTAACTCATTTCTTTGCTTTCTCATATTCCCCGCGCGGGGAATTTTTATCGCTTTCTAGGGCTTGTTTTCTATTTCTTCTTTTTCGCTTTCTTTTTAGGGCTTGAAAATTGCATTCCCATTCAATAAATGTAATTGATTGATGAATATCAATAAAATTACAAGTTTTATTTTGAGGGCATGATGAGGTACACCAAACCAGCCCGGTGATGATATCCAGCCGATAAAAGAAAAAGAAAATCCAAGGAGAATTCTGAGGCCTGGGCTCCATCATGCTTTCTCATGTCAAAATGTTTTAAAAAACAACAACAAAAACATAAAAACAAAAGGATAGATTACTTTGTTTGTCTTTCTAATTTATTTACTTCATGTTTCAGGAGCAATCTTATGGCATACAAAAGTATGGAAATGTTCCATGCAACAAATGCTAACATTGACGACCTCGAGGACTTGAATGAAGATTCCATTGAGGTGCAGCGAAGCTGGGAACAACATGAAAAAGCCAAGGCTCTCACATCCGAGCAGACTGTCACTATTAATTTAGGTGACACCGAAGAAGTTAAAGGAATTAAAATCGGGCAAATCTTCCCAAAGACGAGGCCGAGCGCCTAACTCCGCCATTAAAGGAATACCGGGATGTCTTTGCATGGACCTATGCTGACATGCCTGGTTTAGACCCATCGATCGTCGAGCATTGCTTGCCTACTAATCCGGACGTACCACCTAAGAAGCAAAGGCTCCGGAGAACTAAGCCCGAGCTCTCGAAGAAGAATAGAGGAAGAGGTGATGAAGCCCGAAGGTGGGATTCATTGGAAGTCTCCAATACCCCGAATGGGTGGCTAATATCGTCCGGTGATGAAGAAGGATGGTCGAGTTCGAGTTTGCGTCAACTATCAAGATCTGAACAAGGCTAGCCCAAAAGATGATTTCCCGCTGCCTCACATAGATGTCCTCGTGGATAGTACTGCCGGATTTGAACTATTCTCATTTATGGATGGGTTTTCCGGGTACAATCAGATAAGGATGAAGGAGGAAGACAAGGAGAAGACTGCATTTATCACCCCGTGGGGGACCTTTCATTACAAGGTCATGCCCTTTGGACTCAAGAACGAGGGCAACTTACCGAGCCATGGTAACACTATTCCATGATATGATGCATCGGAGATTGAAGTCTATGTTGATGATATGATCGCAAAGACTCGGCTGGAAGAAGCCATGTGGAAACCCTGAATAAGTTGTTTGATCGACTCCGTGAATTCAAGCTTCGGCTAAATCCCACTAAATGCGTGTTCGGGGCAACATCCGTAAATTACTCGGATTCATTGTAAGCGTAAGGGGATTGAGATTGACCCCATCCAAGGCTAAGGCCATATGCGACAGTGCAACCTCCATCAACAATGAAAGAAGTTCGAGCCTCCGGGAAGAGCGAATTACATAAGCCCGGTTCATTTCCCAACTCTCTGGAAGCGCCAAGCCATTCTTCAAGCTCCTAAAGAAGAATGCACGAATCAACTGAATGATGAGTGTCGAAGCGTTCAACAAGTTAAAGCAATACTTGATGAATCCACCAGTTCTTGTCCCGCCGTCACCAGGGCATCCCTTGATTCTCTACCTCACCATTCATAGTGAGTCATTGGGGGCAATGTTGGCTCAGGAGAGTCCCGTGGATAAAAAAGAACGAGCCATTTATTATCTGAGTAAGAAGTTCATTGTATCAGAGCTGAAATATTCTGATGTTGAAAAGACTTGTGCGGCATTGGTGTGGGTATTGCATAGATTGCGACAATACACACTACATTATCAGACATTTCTCGTAATCGAGAACAACCCCATCAAATATTTACTTGATCGCCCGACTTTGGTGGGTAAGTTGGCCAAATGGCAAATTTTGATCTCTGAATTTGATGTGCAATACATGCCACAAAATTCGGTTAAAGGACGAGCGATCGCTGATCTATTGGCCGAGAATTTAGGAGTCTCTAATGACGATGACAGTTTCCTTGACGACCGTGTCTTGAGTGTAAATGAAGACTCATGGAAGATGTTCTTTGATGGAGCCGTAAACTTGTATGCAGTTCTGCACTGGGGCAATTATGATATCCCGAGATGGACAGCACTATCCGGTAGCTGCAAAATTGATATTCCATGCACTAACAATGTGGCCGAGTATGAAGCTTGCATCCTCGGACTTCAAGCCCAATCGAGATGGGTGTGGCCAAGTTAATGGTATTTGGAGATTCGGCGATCATAATGCGATCGTAGGTGAGTGGAAGACCAAGGATGCCAAGTTGCTCCCGTACCATAAGTACTTAGAAGATTTGGTAAAGGAGTTTGATGAAATTTCATTTGAATACTTGCCAAGGGCTCATAATCAATTTGCGGATGCACTCGCGACTTTGTCGTCTATGTTGCAAGTCACTGACGGGTTAGAGGTTGAGCCTTTGAAGATAGAGGTGTTGCCAAAGCCGGCTTACTATATGATTATAACTGAAGAACCTGATGGAAAACCGTGGTATTACGATATCATGAACTACATTAAAAGGCAGGAATTTCCTAAAGGAAGCACTCCTGCTGATAGGAAGTACATCACGAAGATGGCCTCAAAATTCTTCGTCAGTGGCGAGAATTTGTACAAGAGATCTTATGATTCAGTCTTGTTACGGTGTGTGGATGCAACCGAAGCCACTCAAATCATGCAAGAAGTGCACGAAGGAATATGTGGCCCTCATATGAATGGGCACATGATGGCTAAAAGATTATGAGATTAGGCTACTATTGGCTCACACTAGAAAGTGGGCATCAAGCACGGAGTTGTCATCGTTGCTTGAGATCCATGGTGATAAGATAAATGTTCCTCCAACCGATTTGCATCCTTTGAGCCCTTCTTAATGTCGGGCATTGATGTGATCAGCCCAATAAATCCGGAAAGCTTCTAATGGGCATCGATTCATTTTAATGGCCATAGACTATTTCTCCAAATGGATCGAAGCTACGTCATTTGCAAGTGTCACTCGCAATGTTGCGAAATTCATCAAACGTGACATAATTGCTCGTTATGGTGTCCCTGAAGCAATCATCACTGATAATGGGACCAATTTGAACAACAAACTTGTTGATGAGTTGCTCGGAGAGTTCAAAATCAAGCATTTGAATTCGTCTCCTTACCGCCCTCAAATGAACGGGGCCGTTGAAGCAGCTAATAAGAACATTAAGAAGATTTTGGCTAAGACAGCCGAGAATTATCGAGATTGGCATGATAGGTTACCCTTCGCGCTGATGGCGTATCGGACATCAATCCGCACTTCCACTGGGGCTACCCCGTTTGCTTTGGTGTATGGCATGGAGGCAATTCTACCCGAGAAGTGGAGATTCCTTCTCGAGAGTTTTATCCCAAGTGGAGTTGTCGAAGCTGAATGGTCGCAACAAAGACTTGAGCAGTTAAACTTGATTGATGAGAAGAGAGGCGCTTTGTCATGGCCAAGTTTGCAAAGAGTTGCCGATCCTTCAATCGAAAAGTACGACCAAGACATTTCGAGGTAAATGATCTTGTTCTAAGAAAGCTATTGCCAATTTTCCTAATCCCGGGGCAAGTTCGCCCCCCAAATTGATGGTCCATATGTGGTGAAGAAGGTACTTCCTGGAGGTGCCTTGATCTTGGCAGAAATTGATGGTCGTGAGTTTTCCACTCTAGTTAATTTTGATACTGTCAAGAAGTATTATCCATGATAGAATTTGCCATGTCTTGTCTTGAATTGCAAGTATTTTATCATGAATAAGATGCCTCAATCAGTTGAATTGTTCAAGTTTGTCATAAATTTTGCATTCTTCTTCCTTAATGAATCGTGTGAGATAAATTGAATGTGTCAAATGAGATACCTTGGAATGATGAAAGGCAAGCCTTGTTCCATACACTACCCCATACATTAATCCTCGGTGAGTTGTGTGAAAGAGTTCCATGCCCGTAAGGAAGAGGGTGATCTCGCAAAGGGTACACTAACCAAGGTGACAAGAGGCAATTTTTTTCTTCTTCTCGAAACACTACTGGTATGCCTATTGTTTAGCCCTTTCGAGCCCACACATATGAAGAATTTTAAATCATCCTGTTAAGGATCATCCCACATTGGGACAAAGTTTGAAATGAATGAAAGGAATTTTCTTACTCACACTTGCATCAATCTTTGAGTATTGCTCTCGCGTTGTAACTCGCATGATAATTTAAAGTGCCTTAGGATGATGAAGAGCAGTCATTACTCTATCATACACACTTTTATCCATTGCATAGCCCACTTGAGTTTATGAATTCATTTCATATTAAACACAGTTGGTGATCATCCCCCACACCGGGGCAAAACAAAAACACTCAAGTAGCATGAACTAGAATATCGACAAAATGGAGATTTTGTTATAAAAAAAATGCAAAAATGGGGCATGAAAAAGCAGTGTGCCTGGTAAAAGCAAGGCCGATACCCAAAAAAAAAAAAAGAACTCAAATGCTGTTGCAATCAATGAGTGCAAAAAAAAAAAAAAAAAAAATCTCCGACAATGGAGAAGGAAAGTGGTGGAAATGTCAAGATGATCACCAACTTTGACCCTCTAAACACTTTTTGAGCCTAATGATCCTTTCATTTCACAACCCATGAATCAAGCCTACGTTACGTCCCTTGCAAAGTCTCTTCAGATTAGGGCACTTGAATTAACGTAAGAGTTCATATGCTTGAAAGCATCACTTGAAGAAGTAATGAGTGAGATAATTACTTCCTCATTTCATATGTTTCTTGACTTGAAAATCCCAAGACAGTTATGAAATGTCATTTTTCAAATAGCCCCGGCTTAAAGAGTCCCCCTTGTTAAGCCGTTGACCAAACCCACGTTACGGTCCCTTTTAAAGACCTCTCAAATTGGTGGGATCATACCACTTGCGAGATTGCTCAGACCCTTGTTTGGCATGACGATGGTGAGATAGAGTGATTGACAAAATCATGTATCAAAGGTCAGGATGAAATTGCCATCTTAATGAGGATGAGAGAAAAGTCCTTTCAGACCAAAGGATCACTCATTTGACACATTCATGACACTCATGTGTTCAGTATGGAAATTAGGTGATGCAAGATTAATGGAAATCATCATGAACCTCCATTAAATTGATGCATGTTTATGATTACCAATGCATGTTGTCTCTCCTCCAACCATGTTTTGCAGGAGACGTATCCCCAAAGATCGGAGATGTTACCAGGTAAGTATATCTCTATCCATACCTTGAATATTTGTCATTGCACAGGTATTCCCTTTTAAGCATACCGACTCTCAATTGAGTTGTCCCCCAAAGATTTTCCTCCAGATTCAACCCGATTAAGGCGACCGAAGAATGGTTCGGGTCCTGGTCGGATGATTTGTCGCAAGGCTGGGCGACCGAAGAATGGTTCGGGTCCTAGCCAAGCAAAACCTCAATCTAGGCGACCGTAGAATGGTACGGGTCTTAAACAACATTTATTGCTCTAACAGGCGACCGTAGAATGGTACGGGTCCTGGGAAGACAGTTCCTTACAAAACCTTTCTGCCATATTAGGCGACTGTAGAATGGTACGGGTCCTGAGAAAGCAGTTCCTCTCGCCGTCTTTTGGGCGGCCGTAGAATGGTACGGGTCTAGGAAAGTAGCATCTTCACAAAGTCATGTTACTATTCTAGGCGACCGTAAAATGGTACGGGTCCTGGTTAGGTAACACCCACTACCTCGAATTACTCTATCCTCCTCGAAGGTAAGTTATTTCAGGTAGGTTCATCTATCATTTGCATTTGCATTTCCATGCATCATATAAATTGCATTAAAAATGGAATTCATGTTCCAACAAAAAATCATTCATTGCATGAGCATTCCCAAAATTTAGGTCTCAATTTGTCTTTGAAGGCAACCTCTGCGAGCTCACCTTCAAAGAGGGGCAGCTGTTGACACTTAAATTTTTTAGGTTAATTTTTGCTAAATAAAAATAAAAAATAAAAAAACACACATGGCATATAGTTTAGAAACATTTTATTTTCATTTTTCTTTTATTTTAGGCTGCCGGTGAATGGAAGATTTTTCACATATTCCATTCAAGCTTTTCATATTTTTAAGTAATATACACTAGGGGTGTATTTCGTGCAAAAATGGAATTTTTTTGGATAGAATATGCGAGGAATACAAAAGGGAATATTGCGCGGAGTATGTATGCTTCAACGACATATTTAGAGGTATCGTGCGCAAGCAAAAGGAAAAATATATGTCGTGAGGATACATTTTGGGCCTATAAAATACACCGAGCAAAAAGTAAAAGGGGGGTTCTTTTCCGTTGGGTAAAAAAGAACACAGAAAGCAAAAAGGTCAAAAGTGAGTGACGTGAGAGAGAGAAAAAGTAAAAAAAGAAGGGCGAAACCCTAATCGGGACTGTTCATCTTCCCCAAGGGTCCCCGACCCGGCCCGGCGCCGCACCGGCGCGGCATCTCGTCCGCGAGCCCCGGCACGCGAAGCTTGCGTCCCCCTTGATGTTCCGCCGCCGCATCTCCGTCCGCGAACCCCAGCGCCTGAAGCTCGCACCCCGCTATCGCCGATTTGCCGCATCAACCTCGATCTGCCGCACCGGAGTTGCTCCCTGACGTCGTTGCTCTAGATCGGCCCGCCTCTGCTCAGATCCGCCTCGCCGGAATGCGTCAAAGCCCCACGCGCTCCGCCCGCGCGCCCGCCCGCCGATCTCGCTGTGCCGCCCGACGCCGCCCCGACGCCGCCTTCGCCCGCCCGCACTCGAGGTCTCCCGCCCGTGACCCCGTGCTTCGCCCGTCGCCTCGTTTCCGCCCCGATCCTTGCCGCTCGGAGTCCCGACGCCACGTGTCCGGCGCCCCACAGACACCCCCTCGCCGGACCGACCACAGATTTATTTTTTCTTTTTCTTTTTCAGAAAAAAAAAAAAAGAAAAGAAAAAGAGAAAAGCAAAGAAAATTTAGGTATTTTCTTTATCTTATTTTTGTTTTATTATTTTTGCTATTTTATTTTATCTTTTAGTGTAATTATTCCTTTAATGTGAAATTGAAATCCATGATATGAAATTGCCTTGAATTAGTGATTGTCAGTCCGATTTTCCAAGCTCGAAATCGACTCGCAATTACTTAAAAAATTGCCAATCCGATCTCCCGCTCGAGATCCGATTCGTGATTTATGTGAAATTGGCCAACCCGATCTCATGCTCGAGATATGGTTCGTCAATTTGGGTATCAATATGGCTTGATTTGCTGTGGTGTTACTTAAATTACTTTTCTTTAAAAATCAAAAAATGTAGTTTTAGGTTTGCATGTTCATAATAGGAATTTTAATTCGAATTTTCAAAAATAAAAAAATCAAATCAATTAATTTAGGTTGCTAGTTCTTTTAATTTGGATTGCACGTTTAATTATTTGGCAATTATTAATTTCTGAAATTTAAAAAAGGAAAAAATGAAAAACACAAAAAAAAAAGTCATTATGCATATGTCATGTAGAATTAGGGTATTCTTTGCACGTCATTGCATGTTGAGATTGCATGTTATAGGTTTAGATAATTTCTCCTAAATAGATTGCATGCTTATTAGGAAAATAAAAATCATGTGCACGTCATATAGAATTAGTTTCATACAATGCACGTCATTTAGTGATTTTTGTTAAATGCATTTAATTAGAAATTGCCCGTCATTAGAATTAAGTTATTAGATTAATTTAGATTGCATATTTAAGTGTTGCATTTCTTTAATTTTGAATCTCATGGAAAATACAAAAATTATTTTTAGAATAAATCCATCTCATGCTTCGAAGGATAGACTACATGCTTATTTATGTCATATCGCTTAGGTCATATAGCTAAGTCATGTTGCCATGTCATATCGTTTCATGTTAAATTAGTGACATGCATTGCATAAAGCATGATTCTCATTAATTAAGTGAAAAAAAGAAAAGGAAATTGCATGTTAATTAGAAATCATATCTAGGGTTGTTAATGTGAATTCTGATCTAACAACGCAGATGCTTTCATTGCTATGAGGTAAGTCCTGCAATTTATTCATTTGCTTTATTAAGTGTTAAATTGGTGGTTTGCGCACCTGCATGGTCACCTCACATGTTAGAATTTAAAATCAATTCAAGTTGCCTACAAAAAACATTTTTGAAATTAAAAGAATTGTACCGAAAGGGCATTAAAGAAATCTAGTGTAATCAAGTCCCCGTACCCATAATCTCTGGTTCGTAGAAGTGAAGTAAATCTCCCATTACTTTACTTGGGTTTCTAATCGACCCACAAAAAATAGATTAGTGGCGACTCCTAATTAAAAATCAATTGCATGTTAAAAAAAACTTGAACCTAAAGTCGCGAATTGGTATGGGCTTGGGAGAGCCCGAGTTAAGTCTAGCTTAACAATCCATTAGCCAAACCTAGGTGGTCACACCCGAAAAAATTGGTAATTAAGTGACAGATGTTATTGCTCGAACTTATCAAAGTAAATGAATAGATCTTGCATTTCGACAAAAAAAAAAAAAAAAAAAGACATGACGATCTTGGCTCCCCTCAATGCCCCAAATACAGATGGTATTGATCCAGGTATGTCACTTGTTCCCTCCGCATTTCTCTTTCTCCTTGGAGTGTCGAAGTTTCTTATCATACTTAGCACAATACTAGGGAATTGTAACACCAAAATGGATAGAGGATATTAAATAGATTGATCCAGATATCTGTTTTATGGAAGGAACGGAAGTCGCAAGAAAGGAATGAAAATTTATCTTCTCGACATTTTTCAGCCTCTCTGTGACTGGAGATTGTAGAGGGATAAGTGGTAGATTAAAAGAATCACCCTTTATTCCATCTGAAAATCCCAAGTGGCAGAAAGTGAATTGATTTTATTCATAAGACAAAAGATGTCCGTGTCTTGATTCACCTTTCTTTTATTCCCAAGAGCCTGTACAAGTGGAGTATGCACTAGCACCCCTTAAGTTTATTCATGTCTTCCTGTCCTTTCAAATATCCAGACTCGTGTAAAAAAGTGTGCATCGAAGACTGTTACATTGAGAGCGGGGACGATCTTGTGGCGGTAAAGAGTGGATGGGACCAATATGGAATTGCAACAGCGCATCCTAGTTCGGATATTATTGTTAGGAGAGTATCCACTCCCACTTGCTCTGGGGTCGGGATCGGTAGCGAGATGTCGGGAGGAATTTTAAACGTGACTATAGAAGATATGCATGTCTGGGACTCTGCCGCAGGAATCCGTATCAAGACAGATATTGGTCGAGGAGGTTATATAGCTAATATCAATATAAGTAACGTGATCATGGAACGGGTCAAAATTCCCATAAGATTTAGCAGAGGTTCTAATGATCACCAGATGAGGGATGGCACCCGAAAGCCATTCCTAGAGTGAATGTATTCATAAGCAACGTGGTGAGCATGAATTCTACAAAAGGCCCTGTCTTAGATGGCGTGAAGGTTTCACCATTCGAACAGATATGCATGAAAAATATCAGCTTATTTGGATTACCTCCTCCTGTGAAGTGGCACTGTGAATTTCTTTCACGAGCTTTACTTAGCAATTTGTTTTTCTACGGTTACTTTAGCAAATCTTTAATTCTTATGCATATATTTCTTATTGTGTTCTATTTCAATTCTTATGAAAAATATATAAGTAATTAGATGAAAGCAAAATATTTCATGATCATACATATCTTCGCTTCAAATTAATTGTTTATATGTACGTAGATCTTATTTTTAAATGTCTATGTAAAAGTAAGGCTGAAATTTTTTCAAAAAAAAAAAAGGCTCTCCTACATCTAGGAAAACAAAAAATTAAAGAGAAATTTTTACTATTTAAAACGTTTGTTACATATATTTAGCGAATAATTTATATATGGATTATTGATTCTGAAAATCCAGTTCTTACGCATATACCACATTCTACTTGTAATATATATATATATATATATATATATATATATATATATATATAATTATGGAATATAAATTTCTTCATCTAATTATACATAGATATCTCCAAATACGATGAAAATTATGCATTCCATAATTGCACGTATTTTGATAATAAATGTACATGTGGATTGTATTTTCAAATGCCTATATAAAATGAAGGCTAAAAGTTATATTTAATGTTGTGCGTATTTTATAACACGAACATTGGAA